>NW_026652277.1:90424783-90622824 GCF_009828535.3 Hylobates moloch | reverse complement strand
AACTCCTGACCTCAGGTGATCCACCCACCTCAGCCTCCCAAAGTGCTGAGATTACAGGTATGAGCCACCACGCCCAGCCCAACATGTTTTAGAATAGAGTAGTAGTGGTTAAAATGTATTGGGATGTATTTTGAAGACAGAGCCCTCAGGACTTTCTGATTTCAAGATTTGGGGCAAGTAGCTCCAAAATAAAATGTTTTTAAAAATTTGATTCCATACTTCCCCCAGTGCTTTTCCACCTCTTCCTCCTGCAGCTGTGGCAGCAGCAACAGCAGTTACCCCAACCTGAGGCTGCTCCCTGGGCAATACCCATAGGCCCCCTCAGCTGAGCCCCTTTCTGTGCCCCACAGACATCCATTTGAAAGAATCAAGTGGACGGCCAGGCGCGGTGGCTCACGCCTGTAATCCCAGCACTTTGGGAGGCCGAGGCAGGCAGATCACCTGAGGTCAGGAGTTCATAGACCGGCCTGACCAGCACAGTGAAACCCCGTCTCTACTAAAAATACAAAAATTAGCCGGGCATAGTGGCACATATCTGTAATCTCAGCTACTCGGGAGGCTGAGGTAGGAGAATGGCTTGACCTGGGAGGCGGAGGTTGCAGTGAGTGGACATTACACCACTGCACTCCAGCTTGGGAAATAGAGCGAGACTCTGTCTCAAAAAAAAAAAAAGAAGAATCAAGTGGAAGTGGTAGCCCCTTGCAAGAAGGAGATTCAGTCACACTTGCTGCTTCCCCTCAGTCAAAAAGTGGGGTGCAGCAAGCTAGGACCACCAGGTGGCCCTGGGAAAACACTAACACCCACTCACTCCTTTCCTGTTGCAGGCTGTTTCCCCCAGAGTGCAGAGAAATGCGAATGCCTCCAACAAGTCTGTTCAGGGACAGCAGTGGAGTCCCAGACCTGGCACCAGGTCCTGGTCCTTCCTCCAGGTAAGGCAGCAAGACTGGCTATATTGGGTTTTGCTAGTGGGAGACAGACCTGAGGAGGGAGCCTGGGTGGACTATTGTGAGAAATATGAGACCACATGTGCATCTCCTGGAAAATCATTTTGCACAGTCCTGAGATTGAGAGCTTGGAGCATCCCCCTTCCTGCTCCCTCTTCCCTTCCCCTCTCTCCTCTGTCTTCTACTTTAATCCGATGTTCCACTTCTCTCTCTCTCTCTCTCTGTCTCTCTCTCCTCTCTCTTCTCTCTCATCTTCCCTTCTTCCCCCTCCTTTCTCTCTCCCTCCTCCTGGTTTTCTTTCCCCTGTTAGAGAAGACTGCCTTTTCTCAGAGGAAAGACTTAGGGTGAAGAAAACAGATTTCTTTCTGCCCAGAGGGAAAAATAAGATAGAATATACGATCTGAGAAAATTAGAGTACAGAATGCAATTAAACAGAAAAGAGAGAGTTAACAAGATATCCCAGCCCCTTGGTCAGTGAGGCGAAGCATCAGGTGTGACTTAATCTCCCTCTTCCAAGAGGCTACCTCTTCCACTTGATTCTTTCAAATGAACAAATATTAACCAACAATCCAATCCACTTTCAATTGCTTAATTACTGTTCCTTTTAAGTGCCAACCATCTGACTTTTCCTGTTTCCATCTGTCCTGTGGAGCTATTTGGTATTGCATATCAGTGTTAATGTCTGAACTTTAAGGGATTTTTTGAAGAAAAAATTATAAATAAATTATTACATTCCTGAGGTTTTCTGGTATGGCCTTTATGTTGGGAGTCAAAAAAAAAAAAAGAAAGAAAAGGTAAAGTTTTAAAACATTTATTTATAAGTGACACCAGTGTTAACAGGACACTTGGATTTCTACTGAGAAAGCTCATCTTCTAGTTAGCTTTGTGTACATGTTGATAATCACTTTCTCAATTATTAACCCTTGAGTGAAATAAAGAAACCATTTAACTTTTGCGTTAAAGCTTAAAAAATAAAAGAATCCAGCTCACCAATGTGGTGGCTAACAGGAAGCTGAGGCAGGAGGATTGCTTGAACCCAGGAGTTCAAGGTGTGCTATGATCATGCCATTGCACTCCAGCTGAGGCGACAGAGTGAAACCCAGTCTCCTGAAAAAAAAAATTATATTCAACATTGAAAAATTATCTTTGAAAAACAACAAAGTACTTATGTACTGGGTAGGGGTGGCTGCCAGCTAGGGCCAGCTGGTGCCGCTGGAAAAATTATTCATGCATAATTATGAAAATAATATTATCCAAAGTACCATATAGGACCAAAAACACAGAGTCAGAGATAGTGTGCAGTGAGTTGTCTAATGCTAGTTATGCAGAGTCTTGGTAACCTCATATTTTAGAGCAATAAAAAAGGCAAGGTTTGCAAGTGTAACACATGAAGTAAGTAATCATCTTTATTTTGTATATTCATGGGAAGTGCACACACACAGGAAAGAGAGGAGCCCTGGTGCTCTTAGCTTTGCCTGTCTCTGCTGGATGTGGACTCACAGAAAGACGGACACATCTGAAACCAAAAGTGTCGATAACTTTCTGATGGTAGAGGGGTTTTTATTTTTGTTTTTATTATTTTGTTTTGTTTTTAGAAACACGGTCTGGCCTATTGCCCAGGCCACAGAGTAGTATTGTGCTCATAGCTCGTTGCAGTCTCAAACTCCTGGGCTCAAGTGATCCTCCCGACTCAGCCTCCCAAAGCACTGGCATTACAGGCACGAGACACTGCACCCAGCCTGATGGTAGATTACTTAAAAAGCAGGAATATGTTAACAAATATGCACTCAAATAAAATATAGTTTCGATTGCATCCTACATGAGTTTCTCAAGATTCCTTATACTTGAACAAATAGATAATCTATGAGAAACTGACAGCTTCAAATGTATGGGTTTCATTTAGCATGGCTTCTCATGTTCCCAGGTCATAAATCCATTTCTTATTCAGTGGCTCTATCACTCTGTCAATCTCTGGCTCACAGTCGCAGTTTTTCAACTCCCAGATGATGTCAAAATATAGAAAAATAGAACCCTGTTTAGTGCTGATGGACACTAACTCCTAACATCAATTTAATTCCAGGTGATTAGTTTAGACTAATCATGATAATCTAATTCCCATTGCCAGTGATTGCTTTAGGAAATGGCACATGTCCCAGTTTTGAAATGAAGCAAAACCTAAAGGAGGCTTCCAGCAGAGGTTATCTCATTTCTGAAGAGAGACACAAAAAAGAACTTGTCTCTTCTTTCCTTCTCACAGTGTTTATAGCAGGATATGATTTTGGAAACAGCTACAAGTATTTTGCTACCAACCTCAAGAGGAAGCCAACACAAGGTGGAAAGGGAGGCAAACCAAGAAACTGAATTTGAGCCCTTGGCATAATATGCCTGGAATGCCTGCTGTTGGCAATAATACAGTACTTTATTAGCATCCAACTGGACCAGTGTTTCCTGTTATTTGCTGTTCAAAGCATGCTACATGATTCTGGTCCCTTTTACATACTACTCTCATTTTGATTGATTGCGCTCAGCAATGTTCCACTCTCCAACGAGGGAAAATGAAATGTAGGTAGCAATGTTTTATCACATAAAACCTGAAGAGTGAAAAGCACAAAGTATATCTTGATTATTTGCATTCATAAGCACTTTCCAAGTTACAGAATATTAAGCATCGAATAATTTTTTTTTTTTGAAATGGAGTCTCGCTCTGTTGCCCAGGCTGCAGTGCAGTGGCGCAATCTTGCCTCACTGCAACCTCCACCTCCCGGGTTCAAGGAATTCTCCTGCCTCAGCCTCCCGAGTAGCTGGGATTACAGGCGTGCTAATTTTTGTATTTTTAGTAGAGACAGGTTTTTCTATGTTGGCCAGGCTGGTATCGTCAAACTCCTGACCTCAAGCGATCTGCCCACTTCAGCCTCCCAAAGTTCTGGGATTATAGGCTGAGCCACTGTGCCCAGCCTAGCACCAAATAATTTATAATCAAAATATATATGCAGTAGTTCTGGCCTTATTGAGTACCAAAAAATCCTTACCACTTTATCTTGTAGTGAAAAATAAATAAATAATGAGAGAAAAAGTCATATTTATACATTAAAAATCAAAGTCCTTCAGTTGGAATTCTCTTACTGTGTATCTTGCTGGACAGAAATCCTATTAATACAACTAGTATGAGAAAGTCTGCAGTGATATTTCTATCAAACCTGAGAAAATACACTGGGAATAGGTCCAATAAATGTAGTAAAACTCAAAAAATTATTCTCAAGGACACTAGACTTAATGTTGAATCAGAACCTATAAAAAACAAAAATACTACAGAAAGCCAGTCATTGGCCCTCTAACCTAAACATGTACCAGAAAAATATTTACATCTAACGCATAAAAAGTTTCAGTCCCATCTTAATTTTTAAGTATCACTGTCTGTATACTGGAAAATATAAACATAAAAAGAAATGTTTCAATGTCTTCTATTTTGGACATAAGGAAACTCACATTTCAATGAATTGCAACTGTACTAAAACCATAGATTCAGCTATTTTGCACTCAGGGAAGTACACAGTTTGATAACAAAAATAATTTAAATTAAATCATATCCTTTTTAAAAATTTTTTTTTTCCCTTTTTTTTTTTTTGAGACAAGTGTCGTTCTGTCCTCCATGCTGGAGTACAGTAGCAAGATCACAGCTCACTACACCCTCAGCCTCCCGGGCTCATTCGATACTCCCGTCTCAGCCTCCTGAGTAGCCCAGGCTGATCTTGAACTCCTGGGGTCAAGCAATTGGCCCCTTTCAGTCTCCCAAAGTAGAGGGGTTATAGGCGTCAGCCACAGGGCCCAGGCCTTGGCCTAAATCATATCTTTTTCTTTTTTTTTTTTTTTTTGAAACACGGTCTCACCCTGTCACCCAAGCTGGAGTACAGTGGTGCAATCAGGGCTCACTGCAACCTCTACCTTCCAGGCTCAAACAATTCTCATGCCTCAGCCTCCTGAGCAGCAGGGACTACAGGCCTGAGCCACCATACCCGGCTAATTTTCATATTTTTTGTAGAGATGGTGGTCTCCCTATATTGCCCAGGCTGGTCCCTAACTTGTGGGCTCAAGTAATCTGCCCTCCTCGGCCTCCCAAACTGGAGGGATTACAGGTGTGAGCCACTGCGCCTGGCCCTAAATCATATCCTAATAATAATTTTGTTGAAAATTTTTTTATAGATATCACAATGTATTTAGAGTAAATTAGCTCTTCTAGTAATTTAGACCAATTGTCAGACAAACATTTTCTATAAAGGGCTGGACAGTAAATATTTTAAACTCTGTGGCATGAAGTCCATGTCAAAACTAGCCTCACTCAGGCTGGGTTCAAAGGCTCACACCTGTAATCCCAGCACTTTGGGAGACCAAGGCAGGCGGATCACTTTGAGCTCAGGAGTTGGAGACCAGCCTGGGGAACATGGCAAAACCCCATTTCTTCAAAAGATAAAAAAAAAAAAAAATTAGCCAACCATGGTGGCTCACGCCTGTAGTCCCAGCTACTCAGGAGGCTGAGGCTGAAGAATGGCTTGAGTCTGGTAAACGAAGGTTGCAGTGAGCTGAGATCGTGCCACTGCACTGCCGCCTGTGCAACAGAGTGAGACCCTACCTCAAAAAAAAAAAAAATTATACACTCATCGAATGCAGTGCAAAAGGGGTCAGACGCAATACATAAATGATGGGTACTGCTCTGTCCCAATAAAACTTTATTTATAAACACATATGGAATTTTAGATAATTTTATGTCATAAAAGATCACCCTTTTAGTTTTTTAAACCATGTAAGAATTTTAAAATAATTCCTAAACGACAAGCTCTACAAAACACAGGCATGAAAAAGGCTTAGTCCTATCCATGTACTAAATAGTACAATACTTCAATACATAAAAGGCTGCAGTTTGGCCGGGAGCGGTGGCTCATGCGTGTAATCCCAGCACATTGGGAGGCCGAGGCGGGTGGATCACGAGGTCAGGAGATTGAGACCATTCTGGCTAACACGGTGAAACCCCGTCTCTACTAAAAATACAAAAAATTAGCCAAGCATGGTGGTGGGCGCCTGTAGTCCCAGCTACTCGGGAGGCTGAGGCAGGAGAATGGCTTGAACCTGGGAGGCGGAGCTTGCAGTGAGCCGAGATTGCGCCACTGCACTCCAGTCTGGGCCACAGAGCAAGACTCAGTCTCAAAAACAAACAAACAGAAAAGACCAATCAGTGAAATAGAACAGAAAACCAAAAATACACCCACATGTACGCATAGAAATTTAATATTTAATAAAGGGGACAATTCAGATTACTGTGGAAAAGGTGCATTACTCAATCAAGGACTGAATTATCATTGGAATAAAAAGGTTAATCTGCCGGGCGCAGTGGCTCACGCCTGTAATCCCAGCACTTTGGGAGGCCAAGGCGGGTGGATCACAAGGTCAGGAGATCGAGCCCATCCCGGCTAACATGGTGAAACCCCGTCTCTACTAAAAATACAAAAAATTAGCCAGGTGTGGTGGCGGGCACCTGTAGTCCCAGCTATTCGGGAGGATGAGGCAGGAGAATGGTGTGAACCCAGGAGGCGGAGCTTGCAGTGAGCCAAGATAGCGCCACTGCAATCCAGCCTGGGCAAAAGAGTGAGACTCCATCTCAAAAAAATAAATAAATAAAAAATAAAATAAAATAAACAGGTTAACCTATTAAAAATCAATTTGAGGCCAGGTGCAATAGGTCACACCTGTAATCCCAGCACTTTGGGAGGCCAAGGAGGGAGGATCGCTTGAGCCAAGGAGCTTGAGATCAGCCTAGGGAAGACGGTGAGACCTTGTCTCCACAAAAATAAAAACAATTAAAAAGTTAGCCAGGCATAGTGGTCCATGCTTGTAGTCCCAGCTGCTCAGAAGGCTGAGCTGGGAAGATAACTGGAGCCCAGGAATTTGAGGCTGCAGTGAGCTATGATCACACCACTGCACTCCAGCATGGGTGGCAGAGTGAGGCTCTGTGTCCAAAAACAACAACAACAACAACAAACAGTAAAATTAGATTTAAATCTATATATGTAAAATAATAAAAATAATAAAAATTCATTTGAACTATACCTAACAACCTAAATCGAATCACACCTCAGGAACATCAAACATTTAAATGTAAAAAAGAAAACTCAAACCATACCAAAGGAAACCATTAGCAAATATTTTATAGTCATGGAATAAGCAGGGCATTCCTAAGAATGAAACAAAATCCACAGACAATAAATATAAAAAGATTCAGGCTGGGCACAGTGACTCATGCCTGTAATCCCAGCACTTTGGGAGGCTGAGGCGGGTGGATCACTTGAGGTCAGGAGTTTAAGACCAGCCTGGCCAACATGGAGAAACCCCATCTCTACTAAAAATATAAAAATTAGCCATGCGTGGTGGTGCGTGCCTGTTATCCCAGCTCCTCGGGAGGTTGAGGCAGGAGAATCGCTTGAGCCAGGGAGACAGCGGTTGCAGCGAGCTGAGACTGGGCCACTGCACTCCAGCCTGGGCGACAGAATGAGACTCTGTCTTAAAATAAAAATAAATAAATAAATAAAAGACTACGTAGCTATAAGAAATTACAAGAAAGTGTTTCTGCTCTAAAATGCAACCATCCACAAGATATATTAAGTTAAAAAATGGCAAGGTGCTAAAGAGTGTATTGTATGATGCTATCTATACAGAAAAAAGAAGAAAAGAAATTGTGTATGTGTATTTATCTGAGAACTAAGGGTACACAATAAATTAGAAACAGGTTTCTTACGGCCAGGAGCAGTGGCTCATGCCTGTAATTCCAGCACTTTGGGAGGCTGAGGTGGGCGGATCACGAGGTCAGGAGATCGAGACCAGCCTGGCTAACACGGTGAAACCCCGTCTCTACTAAAAATACAAAAAATTAGCCGGGCGCAGTGTCAGGCGCCTTTAGTCCCAGCTACTTGGGAGGCTGAGGCAAGAGAATGGCGTGACCGTGGGAGGCGGAGTTTGCAGTGAGTGGAGATCGCACCATTGCACTCCAGCTTGAGGGACAAGAGCGAGACTCCGTCTCAAAAAGAAAAAAAAAAAAAAAGAAACAGGTTTCTCACAAGACATGATACTGTATAGCTGACAGACAGGACTTGGAGAGTATCTTTTTCATGAAAGGCACTTTTTGAATTTTGAGCCCAATAAAGATATTATATATTTAAAAAACAAAATTTTAAATTCAAATGAAAATGACCTAGCTGAATTTTTTTCAATTATTGGTTTACTAAAAAAAAAAAAAATTAGCTTTTTTTTTTTTTTTTTTTTTTTTTGAGAAGCGGTCTCTCGCTCTGTCACCCAGGCTGGAGTGCAGTAGTGATATCTTTGCTCACTGCAGCCTCTGCCTCCTAGGTTCAAGCAATTCTCCCACCTCAGCCTCCCGAGTAGCTGGGATTACAGGGGCACGCCACCACACTCAGATAAGTTTTGCATTTTTAATAGAGACAGGGTTTCACCATGTTGGCCAGGCTGGTCTTGAACTCCTGATCTCAGGTGATCCACCCGCCTTCTTGGCCTCCCAAAGTGCTGGGATTATAGGAATGAGCCACCACACCAGGCTTTTTTTTTTTTTTTCAACCAGTTTCCTCAAGAAAATGCTTCAGGCAAGCATCCTTCAGTGGGATCATTGCTTGCGGTCATTAGAAAGTGACAGGTCAGACCAGACATGGTGGCTCATGCCTGTAATCCCTGCACTTTGGGAGGCCAAGGTGGGCAGATTACCTGAGGTCGGGAGTTCAAGACCAGCCTGGCCAACATAGTGAAACCCCATCTCTACTAAAAATACAAAAATTAACCGGGCATGGTGGCGGGCACCTTTCATTCCAGCTACTCAGGAGGCTGAGACTGGAGACTCGCTTGAACCTGGGAGGTGGAGGTTGCAGTGAGCTGAGATCACGCCACTGCACTCCAGGCTGGGTGACAGAGTGAGACCCTGTCTCAAAAAAAAAAAAAAAAAAAAAAAAAAGAGGTCAGACTCCTTAAACTACGCTGAAGTTTATACAGACTTACAGAGCCATGATTGTCAAGCCTGAAGTCTGAATGGAGTTAGAAATACTGTGGTACCTTAGACAATCATGACATTCTTCCCTAGGAATGTTTCAGTAAAATCAAAGTGGATTACTTTCCAAAGGTCAGGCACATACATTTATCTCCTTAGGCCTAGTAATTTAGAATGTGCTTCACTCCTTTACAGGTCCTTTTTTATTCAATATTAAAATAAATTCCTAGCCATTAAAAAGACTTTTATTCATTTATTCAACAAATAACTATTTAGTGCCTACTATTCGGCAGGTGCTGTGCTAGGCCTCAGGGGCATTATAACATTGAACAATTCATTTCTAGAAAATAGCTTCATTGAACAACTGTTGAGTATATTATTTATAAACTTATAGAAAATATTATTTTCCCATTAAAAAATGGCCATTATGTGTAGACAATTTTTATTGGCAGTCTATGAACAATCTGAACTCTTTCAACATTTGCTTTATAGACTCGCTCCAGGTTTAGACATAAGCCAGTCAGGGAGTCTGGCATTACAAATGATATTTGGTCATCAAAAAGCAGCAGGATAGAAACTTCTAACAACTATTAACAGCCAGTTTACCAATACGTAAGCATAATCTGCCAAACATAGCTGGTGTAACTGGTGACTTCACACTTGAGCACTGCACATTTTCTTCTCAGCCAAATATGCGACAATAGTAACAACATGGTAGGAGATACGTGCCTGTTGTTATAAGACATTTCCACATGTCTCATCTCATATAATCCACACTCCCATTAACCCCATTTTACTATCAGGAAACTGATTTTAAGATAAGTTTCAATAGGTGTCTAACTAGTAAATGGAGTTCAAACTGGAACCCAACTCTCCTCATGCTAAGGTTTATATTCTTTCTACTAAGGCATGGGCTTAGTGTTTATAAAATAAAATGCTTTAAGTAAGTTATCTAGAGGTGCACCTGAGTTAACATAATTAAAATTACCAGCTGATCCTTACAAACAATTTCCCGAAGAAGGTTCTGACTAATATATACTAAATGGCGCGGGGCGCGGTGGCTCACGCCTGTAATCCCAGCACTTTGGGAAGCTGAGGCGGGCGGATCACGAGGTCAGGAGATCGAGACCATCCTGGCTAACACGGTGAAACCCCGTCTCTACTAAAAAATACAAAAAATTAGCCGGGCAAGGTGGCGGGCACCTGTAGTCCCAGCTAGAGGGGAGGCTGAGGCAGGAGAATGGCGTGAACCCCGGGGTGCGGAGCCTGCAGTGAGCCGAGATCGCGCCACTGCACTCTAGCCTGGGTGAAAGAGCAAGACTCCGTCTCAAAAATAAATAAATAAATAAAAATAAAAGGCATGGCCGGTGGGGCATGGTGGCTCAAACCTGTAATCCTAACACTTTGGGAGGCTGAGGCAGGCAGACAGCTTGAGCCCAAGAGTTTGAGACCAGCCTGGGCAACATGGCAAAACCCCATCTCTACAAAAAATACAAAAATTAGCTGGGCATGGTGGCATGCACCTATAGTCCCAGCTACTTGAGAGGCTGAGGTGGGAAGACTGCTTGAGCCCAGGAGGTCGAGGCTTTGGTGAGCTTTCATCGTACCACTGCAATCCAGCCTGGGTGACAGAGCAGAGTTCGTCTCAAAAGAATAAACAAAAACAAAAAGCAAGGCATGGACTTCCTTAGGAATTTGGTTTGGGGATTCTCTAACAATAGCAACCAATTGAGGGTGTCTGGGCTCATGGTTGGGAATTTTTGTTTGTTTGTTTATTTGTTTTGAGACGGAAGTCTCGCTCTGTCGCCAGACTGGAGTGCAGTGGCACGATCTCGGCTCACTGCAACCTCTGCCTCCCAGGTTCAAGAGATTCTCCTGCCTCAGCCTCCCAAGTAGCTGGGACTACAGGTGCATGCTACCACACCCGGCTAATTTTTGTATTTTTAGTAGAGATAGAGTTTCACCATGTTGGCCAGGATGGTCTCGATCTCCTGACTTCATGATCTACCTGCCTCGGCCTCCCAAAGTGCTGGGATTACAGGTGTGAGCCACCGTAACTGGCCCTTTTTGGTTCTTGATTATAATTCATCTTTAAATAGTTAAGAGCAACTTGTGCTGTTTGATATTCATGGCCAAGTAAAACTCTTTGACCCTCAGACAAACAGTATGATTTCATATATATGAAATATCTAGGCCAGGCATGGTAGCTCATACCTGTAATCCCAGCACTCTGGGAAGCCAAGGCAAGAGAATTGGTTGAGGCCAGGAGTTCGAGATCAGGCTGGGCAACATAGTGAGACTTCATCTCTACCAAAAATTTTTAAAATAAAAATAAATTGGGCCAGGCACGGTGGCTCACGCCTGTAATCCCAGCACTTTGGGAGGCCGAAGGTGGGCGGATCACTTGAGGTCAGGAGTTCGAGACCAGCCTGGCCAACATGGTGAAACTCCGTCTCTACTAAAATACAAAAATTAACTGGGTGTGGTGGTGCACACCTGTAATCCCAGCTACTCCGGAGGCTGAGGCAGGAGAATCACTTGAATCTGGGAAGTAGAGGTTGCAGTGAGCTGAGATCGTGCCACTGCACTCTAGCCTGGGCAAGAGAGCGAGACTCCATCTCTAAATAAATAAGTAAGTAAGTAGTAAGTAAGCAAGCCAGGTGTGGTGGCATGCACCTATAGTATCAACTACTTGGGAGACTAAGGTGGAAGGATCACTTGAGCCTGGGAAGTTGAGGCTGCAGTGAGCCATGATTATGCCACTGCACTCCAGCCTAGGTGACAGAGAGAGACCCTGTCTCAAAAAAGAAAAAAAAAAGAAATATCTAGAATAAGCAAATATATCAGCAAAAGGTCTCCTACTACTGCTTGACCTACAAGAAAGAGTCAAATAAGTGTTAGCCCAGTTAAAGTGAACGTTGAGTCTCTGCATCACAGCTCATGCTGTTAGTAGGAAGGATGCATTTGACCATTCCACAAGATTAAAATATTTCTTACTGAGAATCCAAGGGCCAAAGGCGGAAGGTGGAGGGGGTGATCAACTCCGAAACCTAGATTCAAAAAGCACTTCTGTGTGACTTCAGAAAAGTTATCTATTTCTCAGCATCAGTTTCCCTACCTGTAAAATGGTATTAATCATTCCTATTCCCAGCAGTTGCTGGATCACATAAGTTAATGTGCCTGAGTGCAAGGCTGTGAGCCTTCTGCCTCTCCCTAAGACACAGGTGAGCTGCTCATCCAGCAGATGGAGATTGTCTGGAAGGGCCTATTGGGCTGCCTACTATGGTCTCAAGCTTTGAGCTGCTAGGGCTAGAGGCCTGACCCAATGGGAGCCCACTGGTGAGAGGAATGGCAGTAATTGCAAGGGCAGGGCTTGCAGGAAGAATTTTTAATAGAATCTGCTGCTCAGGAGCCTTACACAAATTCCCTGGGGCCCTGCTTCTTCCTACTCCCAGCCAGGGCAATATTGGGACCAACATGCTCTTAAGGGAACCTGGTGGCTTAAGACAGAATATTTTGAGATTCAGGTAGTGTTTTACTTTCCTGTGTGGCTATGAAAGTGATTCTAGAGTTGGCACTGAAGTCCAGGTCCCATCTTTTCTCATTTTGGAAGGCTTTCTGCTGACTAATCCAATATGCTCTTTTTTTTTTTTTTTTTTTTTTTGAGACAGAGTCTCGCTCTGTCGCCCAGGTTGGAGGGCAGTGGCTATTCATAGGTGCAGTTACAGTGCACTAGCCTGGAGTTCCTGGGCTCAAGCCATCCTCCTGCCCTAGCTTCCTGAATAACTAGAACTACAGCCATGCACTACCACACCTGGCTAAATCCAATTATTTTAAATTAGCTGGAAGAAGAAGGACATTGGGGTTCTTCTTACTTCTCCTTGAGAGGACCAGATTTGGTCCCCAATTTTTAGAACAAAAAGATTTACATTGAGAAAGCCAAGGATAGATCGAAGGGAATGCAGAAGCAGTCACATACTAGTTACATGCAGCAAGAAAGTCATCCTTTAGATTTATAAACTCCTTGTCATGTTGTTTCCTCTCTTGGCCCCTTCTCCACACTTTTAAACAAGCATGTTGTGGTCTAAGTTGAGAGCTTGACAAGGTTTTTGCTATAGTTGAGACATCAATCTCTTTTGTAATTGAATCTATTCACCAGGGATATCGTGAGCAAACCATGTTCAAGCTCTTTGTCTTTGTCCTAACTAGGCATTTACCATATAAACATAATAAGAAACAAGCCCCTGCAAGTCTTTCTTTTTAACCAATTATCTGGCTGTTTCTCTTGCTGTAGTCCTTCCTTCATTAAAAGCTGTCCAGGGGGTAGGGCACAATCTTTGGAAGCATATCTAAGATGCCAATTTCTTTGCATTTCAGTGAAAAGTAAGTCATCAGGGTATTTGGGACATCTCTTCAAGCTTTTCTTGATGGTCTATATCAGCACGGCCCCCTCCTTTCCAGCTTTCCTCATTCCTACTTTCGAGTCCGCTATTGTGCCTTTATGCCGTCAAATTGGGGTATACCCATATATCCATATAAAAAACATTGTTCTTTCTGTAGTCATTACAGGAGAGTCCAGTGTGATTTACAGAACAAATTGAAATCATTCTATCAAGATGTAACAAAGAATTAAGGGGAAGGGTCTGGGCTGGGGAATGTTAATTAGCCCCTAACCCACGCTATCATCTTTCTCTAGTTCACAAAGATAACTGTCAATTTATCCTCAATGTTCAGAATAATGCCTTATACCTAGTAAGCAATCAACAAATATTTGTTTAGAGAATAAGTAAACTATTACCATAGTTTATTTACCTGCTGAAATTATACTTTTCTAATTTTAAGCTATTATGCAAAAAATGTTTCCAGTTAAATATTTTGCATACCTCTTTTTGAACACCTGTTTATCTGCAGAATAAAAAAGTTAAATTAGAATGTCTGAAGCAATGTTTTTCATTATAATCAATATTACTTCAAAGATTACTTAATTTTAATATTTTAACTTCAATTAATACTGCCAAATCTACCCCCACCCCTAGCAGTGGCTATCCTGATTTATACTTCTACTAAGAATATTCACTTTTCCACAAAATTGATATTTTCAAATTTCAGTTTTAGCCAGTGTGGGAGAAAATGGACCTCTCTATTGTTTTGCTTTGCATGCCAACATCACTAGTGCAGTTAAGCATCTTTTTTATGTGGTCAGTTTTATTTCATTCTTACTCCTTCATCTATTGTCTATTTATACATTTGCCCATTTCTCTATAGGGTTGTCTTTTTCTTATATATATTTGTTTTCACTATCTATTCCAGATGTTAATTCTTTGTGCACTGTATGTTTCCTCTTTTTAAACTTTATTCATGGCATTTTTGTTCTATGAAACATTTTAGCCCATAATTTCACATCATGGAAGAGTAATTACCTTGCAAACCTCTCTTGTCTAGTCCTACTCAGTAGCATCAAATCCAGTTGATTCAAGTCTTACCCTCTCTTCAGAGGAAATATAATGTGGTGATTAGAAGCACAGGCCAGATATGGTGGCTCACGCCTGTAATCCCAGCACTTTGGGAGGCCAAGGCGGGTGGATCACGAGGTCAGGAGTTCGAAACCAGCCTGGCCAAGGTGGTGAAACCCCGTCTCTGCTAAAAATACAAAAATTAGCTGGGCATGGTGGCAGGCACCTGTAATCCCAGCTACTCGGGAGGCTGAGGCAGGAGAATCGCTTGAACTGGGGAGGTGGAGGTTGCAGTGAGCCAAGATCGCACCACTGCACTCCAGCCTGGGTGACGGAGCAAGACTCCATCTCAAAAAAAAAAAAAAAAAAGGCCTAGCTGGGCAAGGTGGTATGTGCCTGCGGTCCCAGCTACTCAGGAGGCTGAGGTGTGAGAATTCATTGAGCCCGGCAGGTTGGGGGTGCAGTGAGCCATGATAGTGCCACAGCACTCCAGCCTAGGCAACTGGAAAGAGGCCCTTCTCAAAAAAAAAAGGATAGACTCTGAGGCCAAATTGATGTGCTCAAGCAAAGGTTTTGCCACTTACTGTGTAACCTTGGGCCAGTTGCTTAACCTCTCTTGACCTCACTTGCCTTCTTTGTAAACCAGAGGTGATAACAGTATACCCATTTCACAGGGCTGTGGTGAGAACTAGATGAGTAATACATTTCAAGAGCTTAAAAGTGTCTGGTGCATAGCAAGTGCTACATAAATGTTAAACCTTTCCTGCCCTTTTCATCTGCTCCTCCTTTTCCTTTTTTCCTGTTACAGCATTCCTTCTTTTTTTCTTACTATTTCCTCACTATGCCTTTGCTTGAATACTAAAAAGAAACTACTGGTCCAACAGCAGGCAACACCTCATGCGATTACTTTAAATGACTTCAAAATAATACAAATATATCCAGCATAATAGTTTACATTTTAAAGGTGTTACACCCATTTTGTTTTCAGATGTGTCAACAAAACCCGTGTTTCTTTTCTTTCTATAAGTTTAAAGTGTCCCCAAATCAATTAACAATAGAGGAAAGTCACGCTGTTTTAATTTTTCTCTTTATACTGCTATCTCCTGTTTCCCCTGTTTTTACACTTCTTTGCAGCTCACTTTCCTTATCTGTAAGATATTCTTAGGATGAACTTAGTAAGAAATGTGCAATATCTAGATGAAGACCCACCAGATAGGATGCTCTCTTGCAGACACGCAACTCACTGACTCAACCAATGAGGAAATTATCCCACAAAGCAGATAATCCTAATGGAGGGCAGAATTCAGGACTGAGCATCTCAGTGATGCCGCCGGGAACCCAGGCTTCTGTCCCTTCACCGGACTAACCGAGTTCGAGACCACACGGGGGTCAGGTAGCCAAGGCTGGGCTTTGACGGTAGGAATGAAGGAGGTGAGGGTGGCGCGCCGCAGGCCTGGGCCACTCCCTAAGTAGGGCGGCGGCGGCGGCGGCGGCGGCGGCAGCGGCTGCAGGCCCGGCCGATTGTGAGGAGGCAGCGGTGCCTCCTGGGCCGCGCACCCGACCCTTCCCGGGGTCCCGGCTCGCGCCGCGGCCGCGCGAGGCGCGCTCGAGCGGAAGTGGCGGCGACCCCGCCGGAAGCGCGCGGCTGCGGCGGGGGAAGCAACCCAGAGCCCTCCTCCCGCCTGCTCTGTGTAGGAGACAGACTGCGGAGCCCACTGCCGGCGCGCCGAGAACCCAGCAGCTCTTGAGTCCGGGAAGCAAGGGTGGGCGGAGGGCGAGCCAGTGGCAATGACCCAGACCCGGACGACCCCCATTGCCGAGCCAGCGGAGCTGCTTGGTGAGTGGCCTCCAGGCGGCATCTCTTGCTCTCAGACCAGAGCGGGTTTTGGGGCCCCAGGCTGTGGGGCTGCCTATTCCCATGCCTTCAGTTCACCTCGAGATGAGGTGAAAAACCCTAGAGACCCTCGGGAGTCGGTCCACCAAGGGAGGTTCAGACTCCCCAGGAATGCTGCCTGGGGAGGGGTGTCGCGGGGGGTGGTGACCCAGGCCCACCCTCTGCAGGTCACTTAAAATGCTCCACATCCCCAGTGAACAGCCTGTCACGCATCACACCGTGGTGTATTTGAGATCCCATCTGCCACTTGGGCTGGAGGGAAATGAGTGTTCTTGGGTTTCTTGTCATTGCTTCCTGCGGATTCCATTTTACTCCTGTTGGTTTATGGCCTCAAACATGAATTTGAAGAATTTTGCCCTCCCTGGCAGTATTGGGAAGAAGATTCTTTTGTTCAAGTCCGTTTGGACAATTAGTTGGGAGTATTTACAAAAGGTCGGGCCGGGCACGGTGGCTCACACCTGTAATCCCAACACTTTGGGAGGCCAAAGCACAAGGATCGCTTGAGCCCAGGAGTTCGAAACCAGCTTGGGAAACAGAGGGAGACCTTGTCTCTACAAAAAATTTAAAAATTAGCTGGGCATGGTGGTGCACGCCTGTAGCCCCAGCTATATGGGAAGCTGAGGTGGGAGGATTGCTTGAACCTGAGAGTTTGAGAGGCTGCTGTGAGCTGACATCGCACCACTGCATTCCAGCCTGGGCAACAAAGCAAGACCCTGTCTGAGGTCGACTCTCCCCCGGAAGGTATGGGACTTTGCAATCTTATCTAGGTTGCGTCTTTTTCACTGAAATCACGAAATCACTAAGGTAAGTAGGGAAGGGTCAAGATAGGTAATGAGTGAGGGGACACAGACACCAATAAAAGTTCTAACTTTGAGGACTCCTCCAGTATTCTTTTCATCCTAAAGCTTCTGGCCTATCAGCTAGTTCAGACACAGCCTAGGAGTCTCAAGCCAGTACAGGAACAAGAAGGCAGGTTGCCCTCTTGGGGCAAAGCTGTGGCCCCACCCTTGATGAAGAAGGCCTGTAGGAACCCAGGACCTGTGAGCAGGTAGAGTCCTGAAGGTTTAAGATTCTGTGGAGCGGTTATGTGCAGTGCCAGTGCGCAACCAGCAACTGATGGACAGGAATAGGTAGAGCTGCTCTGAGTGCATTCCTTTGGCAAGCCTGGGCCTGAGGCACACAGGAAGGAATTAATCACGTGGTATCATAGGCCAGGTGTGGAAGCAAATGAGCCAGAGTGGAACCAGGACCAGCCAGGTCCAAGGCAGGGAGAAGAGTTCCTCTAGCTGACATTGACAGGAAAGCAGAGTCAAAAACCTGGAATGATTTGCTTCAAAGACTGGATGCTGCCTAATGACCTTGAAGGCCAGTGATACCTGGACTCTTGAGTGAGCAAGGCAGATTTTGGAATGAGCACACAACTTCAAGTAAGCCCAGACATGATTACCTGTAGTTTCTGCTGCTTTTAGAGGCAGAATCATCTGAGAACTGATTGAGGAGTGCCTGTATATCCCAGAGACTAGTGCACTCTAGGATATAAGGAGTCATTCAGCCCTTACTCTTGGTTGGATGCAGGGTGTAGTTTTAATAAAATGTCACAGAACAAATTTCTAAGACCTTTAGGTTGAGTGAATGTTAGAGTTTGTCTAGTAGTATATTTCTCATCAGTATCTAGCTGTTCTGCATACGCCTTTGAGATAAGGAAATAAGTAAGATAAATTCTCCCCAGAAACCCCAAAACAATTATGATGTTGAGAGAAGAATGAAGTAGGAACTCTGTCTGTACTGAAGAAGGAATTGGGTGGACAGAAAAGAGGTCACTGCCTGAGGTCAGGAGTTCAAGACCAGCCTGGCCAACATGGTAAAACCCCATCTCTACAAAAATACAAAAATTAGCCTGGCATGATGGTGGGTGCCTGTAATCCCAGCTACTCGAGAGGCTGAGGCAGGAGAATTGCTAGAACCTGGGAGGTGGAGGTTGCAGTGAGCCAAGATCGTGCCATTGCACGCTGGCCTGGGCAACTGAGCGAGACTCTAACTCAAAAAAAAAAAAAAAAAAAAAGAGGTAACTGGTGACTGGGCACTGTGAGCTGGATTGGAGGAAGGTGGGAATGGAGACTAAGGACGCTTGCTGAGAGGAGTTTGAGTAAGCCTTTTTCAGGTTCTCATGTCTTTAGCATTTAAATCCTGGACTTAATAAGTAGACTGACAGTTGTGGCATCAACACAACTAAAAGGCAGGGTTACCCTCTTAGAGTACACTTGGAAAATCAGTCTGAAATGAAAGAAACTTTGTTGGTGAAGTGGAAGTGGAAGTTTTGGTTGGGTGCAGTGGCTCATACCTGTAATCCTAACATTTTGGGAGGCAAAGGTGGGAGGATTGCTTGAGACCAGGTGTTTGAGACCAGCCTGGGCAACATGGTGAGACCCCTTTTCTTTTTCTTTTTTTGGGAGGAGACAAGGTCTGGCTTTGTTACCCAGGCTAAAGTGCAGTGCAGTGGCACTCTAACACTCACCCAACCTAAGGGTCTTAGTATCCATACAAAAAGCATTGACAAAAAGCATGCCATATGTTAAGATCAAGGTTTATCTTTGGGTGTTGAGTGCAACACTTGTTATAAGAAGCAAAATAAACTTAGAAGCAAAGGAGTGGATGAGGATCTGTCTTGGGGGAAATTCCAAAGATTAGTTGTGATCAGAGTATAGTAGCTTTTGGCCTGACTTACATAACAAATTCTGCAAAATGTTAAAACCTTTAACGAAAACAAGTGAGATGCTGGACTCTAGTGTCACTCTTAATAATGAAATAACCAACATTTGTTGAGCTTTTACTACATACCACAGGTGTTCTTCTAAGCTTTTTACTTTCATTAGCTCAATAGTCCTTTCCTTATCATATAATAGGCACTACTGCATGGATATATGTTGTCATTTACTGAGGGAGCAGTTATCAAGAGCCCAGACAATAAGCTGAGAAATCTGAGTTGACTTTAAAGTCCTCCTGTGTTTCAACAAGGGTGCCAAGACCATTCAATGGAGGAGGGACAGTCTTTTCAAAAAATGGTACTTGGAAAGCTGGATATCCACATACAAAAGAATGTTGTTGGACTTCTTACCTTATACCAGATACAGAACTTAAAGTGGATCAAAGACCTAAATGTAAAACTGTTAGAAGAAAACACAGGGCAAAAGCTTCGTGATGCTAGATTTGGCAGTGATTTCTCAGATATGACTCCAAAAGCATAGGCAACAACAACAAAAAAGATGAATTAGATTTCATCAAAATTATAAACTTTTGTGCATCAAATAACGTGAAGAAGAATGAAAAGACAACCCACAGAATGAGAAAAAATATTTGCAAATCATATATCTGATAAGAGATTAATATATAGGATAACAAACAACCCAATTGAAACATAAACAAAGTAGCCAAGTGCATTGGCACACACTTAATACTCCCTACTATTCAGGAGGCTGAGGCAGGAGGATTGCTGAGACCAGCCTGGGCAACATAGCAAGGCCCTATCTCAAACAATAAATTATAAGCAAAGGGCTTAAGTAGACATTCTCCAAAGATGATATACAAATGGCCAATAAGAACATGAAAAGAGGTTCAACATCACTGGTCATTAGGGAAATGCAGATCAAAATCACGATGAGATACCAGTTCATACCCATTAGAATGGCTGTTACCAAAAAAATGGGGCCAAGCACGGTGGCTCACGCCTGTAATCCCAGCACTCTAGGAGGCCAAGGCAGGTGGATCACCTAAGGTCAGGAGTTCAAGACCAGCCTGGGCAACATGGCAAAACCCCGTCTCTACTAAAAAATGCAAAAATTAACTGGTTGTGGTGGCAGGCGCCTGTAGTCCCAGCTACTTGGGAGGCTGAGGCACAAGAATTGCTTGAACCCTGGGAGACAGAGGTTGCAGTGAGCTGAGATCACACCACTGCACTCCAGACTGGGTGACAGAGGAAGACTCCATCTCAAAAATAAATAAATAAATAAATAAAAAATGGAAAAGACAAAATTGTTGGCAAAGATATTGAGAAATTTGAACCCTTGTTATTACTGGTAGGAATATAAAATGGTGCAGCCACTGTGGAAAACAGTTTGATGTGTCCTCAGAAAGTTAGAGAATTACCTTATGACCCAGCAATTCCATTTTTAGGTATATATTCAAAAGAATTGAAAGCAGAGACTGAAATAAGTACACATTCTTGGATGCCAGTATTTATAATAGCATTATTCACAGTGGCCAAAATGTGGAACCAACCCAAGAATCCATGAGCAGATGAATGGATAAACAAAATGTGATTTAGACATACAACGGAATATTATTCAGCCTCTTTTTTTTTTTCTTTGAGACGAAGTTTCGTTCTTGTTGCCCAGGCTGGAGTGCAATGGCACGATCTCAGCTCACCGCAACCTCTGCCTCCTGGGTTCAAGCAATTCTTCTGCCTCAACCTCCCGAGCAGCTGGGATTACAGGCACACGCCACCATGCCCAGCTAATTTTGTATTTTTAGTAGAGACGGGGTTTCTCCATGTTGGTCAGGCTGGTCTCAAACTCCCAACCTCACGTGATCTGCCCCGCCTCAGCCTCCCAAAGTGCTGGGATTACAGGCATGAGTCACTGTGCCCAGCCTGAATCTTTTTATGTTGTTTGTGGATTTTGTTTCATTCTTAGGAATGCCCTCCTTATTCCATGACTATAAAATATTTGCTAATGGTTTCCTCTGGTATGGTTTGAGTTTTCTTTTTTACATTTAAATGTTTGATGTTCCTGAAGTGTGATTCGATTTAGGTTGTTAGGTATAGTTCAAGTGAATTTTTATTATTTTACATATATATTTAAGTCTAATTTTACTGGTTGTTGTTGTTGTTGTTGTTGTTGTTGTTGGACACAGAGCCTCACTCTGCCACCCAGGCTGGAGTGCAGTGGTGTGGTCATAGCTCACTGCAGCCTCAAATTCCTGGGCTCCAGTTATCTTCCCAGCTCAGCCTTCTGAGTAGCTGGGACTACAGGCATGGACCACTATGCCTGGCTAATTTTTTAATTGTTTTTATTTTTGTGGAGACAAGGTCTCACCGTCTTGCCCAGGCTGATCTCAAGCTCCTTGGCTCAAGCGATCCTCCCTCCTTGGCCTCCCAAAGTGCTGGGATTACAGGTGTGACCTATTGCACCTGGCCTCAAATTGATTTTTAATAGGTTAACCTGTTTATTCCAATGATAATTCAATCCTTGATCGAGTAATCTGCCTTTTCCACAGTAATCTGAATTGTCCCCTTTATTAAATATTAAATTTCTATGTATATAAGTGGGTGTATTTTTGGTTTTCTGTTCTATTTCATTGATTGGTCTTTTCTTGCATTAATAAAACTGCAGCCTTTTATTTATTGAAGTATTGTACTATTTAGTACATGGATAGGACTAAGCCTTTTTCATGCCTGTTTTTTGTAGAGCTTGTAGTTTAGGAATCATTTTAAAATTTTTACATGGTTTAACCCGGGAGGTAGAGGTTGCAGTGAGCTGTGATTTTGCCACTGTACTCCAACCTGAGCAACAGAGCGAGACTCCATTCCAAAAAAATAAGAAAAAGAAAAACAGAAAAATAATAATTACATCTGCAAAGACCTTATTTCCAGGTAAGTCCACATTCACAAGTATTAGGAATTAGAACTTGGACATATCTTTTTGAGGTATTCAATTTAACCCATTACACCCAGTTGACAATATATATCAACACCCTCTTCACTTAGTGTCCTGAAGGAAATGATCCTATAGTGGAAAAGTTTTTGTTTCTATTTTTTCTTTTTTTTTTCTTTTTTTTTTTCTGAAATCGAGTTTTGTTCTTGTCGCCCAGGCTGGAGTGCAGTGGCGCAATCTTAGCTCACTGCAACCTCCACCTCCCAGGTTCAAGTGATTCTCCTGCCTCAGCCTCCCGAGTAGCTGGGACTACAGGCGCATGCCACCACGCCTGGCTAATTTTTTGTATTTTTAGTAGAGATGGGGTTTCACCATCTTGGCCAGGCTGATCTCAATCTCCTGACCTCATGATCCGCCCACATTGGCCTCTCAAAGTGCTGGGATTACAAGCGTGAGCCACCGCACCCAGCCTGTTGCTCTTTTTCTTTGTACATTCTGTCAATATTTTAATCGTTAATTAGTAAATGATGGCAGTGTTTTTCAGACTGCAAGTTGTCACCCATTAGAGAATGGTGAAATTAGCTTAGTCGGTCACAATCAATACGCTTTATAATAGAAAAGAGAATGGAGCAAAGTCTATTAATTTCTTTTTGAAATATATAGACATGATGTAAAATCTGTTTTTGTTTTTGTTTTTTTGGGTGGGTGGGCAGAATCTCACTCTGACGCCCAGGCTGGAGTGCAGTGGCATGATCTTGGCTCACTGCAACCACCTCCGCCCCCTGGGTCCAAGCGATTTTCTGCCTCAGCCTCCTGAGTAGCTGGGATTACAGGCGCCCACCACCACACCCGGCTAATTTTGTATTTTTAGTAGAGACAGGGTTTCACCATCTTGGCCAGGCTGGTCTTGAACTCCTGACCTCGTGATCCACCTGCCTTGGCCTCCCAACGTGCTGAGATTACAGGCATAATCCATCGTGCCTGGTGTAAAATGTATTTTTTATTATGAGTCTAAGTCAAAAAAGCATAAGAAACATGTATGATGCATTCTTACCTTTAAATAATGAATAGGCCGGGCGCAGTGGCTCACGCTTGTAATCCCAGCACTTTGGGAGTCTTAGGCGGGCGGATCACGAGGTCAGGAGATCGAGACCACGGTGAAACACCGTCTCTACTAAAAATACAAAAAAATTAGCCGGGCGTGGTGGCGAGCGCCTGTAGTCCCAGCTACTCGGAGAGGCTGAGGCAGGAGAATTGCTTGAACCCGGGAGGCGGAGCTTGCAGTGAGCTGAGATTGCGCCACTGCATTCCAGCCTGGGCCACAGAGCAAGATTCCGTCTCAAAAAAAAAAAAGAAATAATGAATAGCCATTAAGAAGACTGAGGTTGGGCTGGGCGCAGTGGCTCACACCTGTAATCTCAGCACTGTGGGAGGCCGAGGCGGGTGGATCACCTGAGGTCAGGAGTTCAAGACCAGCCTGGCCAAGATGGTGAAACCCCTTCTCTACTAAAAATACAAGAATTAGCCAGGCATAGTGGCACCTGCCTGTAATCCCACCTACTAGGGGGCGCTGAGGCAGGAAGATCGCTTGAACCTGGGAGGCAGATGTTGCAGTGAGTTGAGATCGTGCCACTGTACTCCAGCCTGGGCAACAGAGCGAGACTCCATCTCAAAAAAAAAAAGAAGACTGAGGTTGATCAGTATGTACTGACAGATGGGGATGTCCTTGGTACGTATAGATGTGGACTAAACAATCAACTCTTTATAGTGTAATCCCATTAAAAAAAAAAAAAAGGTTACAAATTGTACTTTTCTATAAGTGGTGTTGACTGTCAACACCAGACAACACTACTCATAGAAAAGCACAATTTGTCTCTAAAGGTCCACCAGAAAAAACTTTTGATCACACAAACCTAAGTTTATTAGAATTCCTACACCATCTTTTTTTTTTTTGATACGGAGTCTTGCTCTGTTGCCCAGGCTGGAGTGCAATGGAGTGATCTCTGCTCATTGCAACCTCTGCCTCCCGGGTTCAAGCAATTCTCCTGCCTCAGCCTCCCGAGTAGCTGGGACTACAGGCACCTGCCACCATGTTGGGGTTTCATATTGTCTAGGCTGGTCTCGAACTCCTGACCTTGTGATGCGCCCACCTCTGCCTCCCAAAGTGCTGGGATTACAGGCATGAGCCACCGCACCCGGCCCTCCTGCACCATCTTGACAGAACCTTAGTACAATCTCAGAAGGAAAAAGCCAGGTAGAAGGCCAAACGTGGTGGCTCACATCCATAATCCCAGCGCTTTGGGAGGCCAAGGTGGGCAGATCACTTCAGATCAGGAGTTCCAGACCAGCCTGGCCAACATGGTAAAACCCCATCTCTACTAAAAATACAAAAATTAGCCACGCTTGGTGGCGGGTGCCTGTAATCCCAGCTACTCAGGAGGCTAAGGCAGGAGAATCACTTGAACCCAGAAGGCAGAGGTTGCAGTGAGCCGAGATGACACCACTGCACTTCAGCCCGGGTGACAGAGCAAGACTCCACCTCAGGGTCGGGGATGGGGAGGGGGAAGCCAGGAAGAGATCTTTATATTTTAGGGCCTGGGCTGGATAATTTTCTTTTCTTTTTCTTTCTTTTTTTTTTTTTTGGAGACGGAGTCTCACTCTGTCACCCAGGCTGGAGTGCAATGGGGTGATCTTGGCTCACTGCAACCTCCACCTCCCAGGTTCAAGCAATTCTCCTGCCTCAGCCTCCCAAGTAGCTAGGATTATAGGCACGTGCCACCACACCTGGCTAATTTTTGTATTTTTAGTAGAGACGGGGTTTCACCATGTTGGCCAGGCTGGTCTCGAACTCCTGACTTCGTGATCCTCCCACTTCGGCCTCCCAAAGTGCTGGGATTACAGGCGTGAGCCACCGCGCCTGGCTTTTTTTGTTTGTTTGGTTTTTGTTCTTTTTTTTGAAATGGAGTCTCTGTTGCCCAGGCTGGAGTGCAGTGGCGTGATCTCGACTCACTGCAACCTTCGCCTCCTGGGTTCAAGCAATTCTGTCTCAGCCTCCCAAGTAGCTGGGATTACAGGCACTTGCCACAATGCCCAGCTAATTTTTGTATTTTCAGTAGAGGTAGGGTTTCACCATGTTGGCCAGGCTGGTCTCGAACTCCTGACCTGAAGTGATCCCCCCGCCTCAGCCTCCTAAAGTGCTGGAAGTATAGGCACGAGCCACAGCTCCCAGCCTAAAATTGACATTTTAAAATATTATTTTATTTATTCATTTTAAAATAATACTAATAAGCCAGGCATGGGCCGGGCACGGTGGCTCATGCCTGTAGTCCCATCACTTTGGGAGGCCAAGGTGGGTAGATCACGAGGTCAGGAGATCGAGACCATCCTGGCTAACACGGTGAAACCCTGTCTCTACTAAAAATACAAAAAATTAGCCAGGCGTGGTGGCGGGCACCTGTAGTCCCAGCAACTCGGGAGGCTCAGGCAGGAGAATGACGTGAACCTGGGAGGCGGAGCTTGCAGTGAGCTGAGATCACGCCACTGCAGTCCAGCCTGGGCAACAGGGCGATACTCTGTCTGAGAAAAAATAAAAAAATAAGCCAGGCACAATGGTTCACACCTATAATCCTAACACTTTGGTATGCAAAGGTGGGAGGATCACTTGAAGCCAAGAGTGGAGACCAGCCTGAGCAACCTAATGAAACTGCATCTCTATAAAAAATAAAAAGTTAACCAGGTGTGGTGGCACATGCCTGTAGTCCCAGCTACTTGGGAAGATTGCTTGAATTTGGGAGTTTGAGGCTACAGTGAAACATGATGGAGCCACTGCATACCAGCCTGGGCAACAGAGTGAGACCCTTTGTCTAAAAAAATAAAATGACAGTAATAGCTACTACATGTTATAACATTTTTATTAAATCAATTTTTATCCAATATTAACATAACATTACATTTTTAATGAAAAATAACTATTTACCAAAACAAAAAAGAATGGCATCATTCTACATTTTTGCAAATATGTATAGTGGGGCTCATTAGGCAATTGCCTGGACTCATCCCAGTCCACTTCTATTTATTAGCTGGTTAGCATTGCAGCAGTCATCCTCATTCTAATGTATCCATTGCTGAGACAAAGAAATCTATGAACTCTACCTAATGTTGGTGAGCAGTGTGCCTTATAGGGTTTGGCTCTGTGTCCCCACCCAAATCTCACCTTGAATTGTAATAATCCCCACATGTAAAGGGCAAGACCAGGTGGAAGTAATTGGATCATGGGGGCGGTTTCCCCCGTGCTGTTCTCGTGATGAGTGACTCTCACGACATCTGATGGTTTTATAAGCGTCTGGCATTTCCCCTACTGGCGCTCATTCATTCTCTTACCACCCTGTGAAAAGGTGCCTTCCACCATGATTGTAAGTTTCCTGAGGTCTCCCCAGCAATGTGGAACTGTGAGTCGATTAAACCTCTTTTCTTTATAAAGTACCCAGTCTCGTGTAGCAGTGTAACAGACTAATACAGTGCCTTCGATAATTTTATAACATTTATTATTGGGAAACAACTGGAGCAAAGAAGGCCTGTATTCCAACCCAGGTTCATGCACCCTAACCATGTGAGCGCCACCTGGACTGGCTGGAAATGGGAGCTTTGTACTGCCGAGGCCTTGTACTGGCTAGCCAGGATCTGAGGGAGCCAGTTAGTGGGTGCCCCTGGAGGAGGGGGTGCTTACAGAAGGAACTAACCTGGCAGCATGGGCCAATCTAGAGCAGTCTTGTCCTGTCCCCAGTCCACAAGGGATTCTCTCTAATTTCAGATCCCGGTCTGAGGCCGGGTGCGGTGGCTCATGCCTGTAATCGCAGCACTTTGGGAGGCCCAGGCGGGCAGATCACCTGAGGTTGGGGATTCGAGACCAGCCTGACCAACATGGAGAAACCCCGTCCCTACTAAAAATATAAAAAGCTGGGCATGGTGGCACATAACTATAATCCCAGCTACTCGGGAGGCTGAGGCAGGAAAATCACTTGAACCCGGGAGGCGAAGGTTGCGGTCAGCCAAGATCACGCCACTGCACTCCAGCCTGGGCAACAAGAGCGAAACTCTCTCAAAAACAAAACAACAAAAAAACAAAAACAGATCCCAGTCTGTTTGCAAGCAATGGCACCCAGCCTGGTTGCAACCCTGTGCAGGGTGACACGGCTCTATGGGAAGTGTGTCCATCCCGGAAAGGGACTCCTTTTGCATACTTGCCTCGCAGGTTGAGGCACATTCTGAAACCATCAGTGCTTTACTTGGTGGCTGGTCACCTGGAAAAGATATTTGGTAAGTGTCCTGGAGTCTTTACCGCTGTGCTACACTTTTGGCTCCCCTGGCTCACCCTAAACCACCCACCTGAAACCTAAGGCAGAATCTAGTGTCCTGCAGGCCAGCATCCCAGTGACGTCTTTCCCCTCTTCCCCTAATCCCCTCCCAGCCTTGCCCCATTTGGTCACACTTCAACCTTCCTTTCTACACAGGCTCAAGCAGAGTCTTCCTCCTGGTGTTCCAGCAGGAGTTCAAGGTCCTGCTCCATGTGGGACAGCCAGATTCTGAGGGCAATGTTGAGATCCTCATCTCCAGAAGGTGCTGGTGCCAGAAACATGACAAAAGGCTGATTCACAGGCCAGGCGCAGTGGCTCACGCCTGTATTCCCAGCACTTTGGGAGGCCAAGGCAGGTGGATCATGAGGTCAAGAGTTCAAGACCATCCTGGCCAATACGGTGAAACCCTGTCTCTACTAAAAATACAAAAAATTAGCCGGGCGTGGTGGCACGCACCTGTAGTCCCAGCTACTCGGGAGGCTGAGGCAGGAGAATTGCTTGAACCAGGAGGAGGAGGTTGCAGTGAGCCAAGATGGCACTACTGCACCCCAGCCTGGTGACAGAGCAAGACTCTGTCTCAAAAAAATAAATAAATAAATAAGGCTGATTCACATCTTGGCAGGGAGATCCTGAAAGAAACAGGCTGGGGGTAAGGAGCTTCATGTGCCCAGGCCCTGGGTGGTAGAAACCTAGGCCATCTGTGCTATGGGATCCATCCTCTTTCACTTTCACAACTTCCCTCCCACAGGACTGGGACTCCCTCTCACATCCTGGGAAGCTAGGATTCCTTGGTTTTCAGAGTAATCATGGAAGCCCCGGAATGAGGCACTGTGGGAGGCCACTGGGAAATCCAAAGAAGAAGAGGTTTGAAGATCTCCTATCCTAGACCCTTCCCTCCAATCTGCCCCTCCAAACCTCTCTTTTAAGAGATTGAGAAGGATTCCAGCTGGCTTCCACTTTCTGTGACAAAACGCCTGCCTCGGTGCACAGACTCCATTTCTCTGCAGTTTGTGCATCCCATAAAAAAGTAAAATAAAAAATAAAAACTCCAGCCCAGAAAGTCCTGTACTCAGTGCTTCTCACACTTAGAATGAACCCAGGAGCACTATAAACATGCAGCTCACCCTGCACAGCCTCCCTCCCTTCCAGCAGTCAAGCATACTGGCAAATGACTTTACCTTCCTGTTCTTCAGTCTCCTCGCCTGTAAAATGGGGCTAGTGACAGGAGCCTACTTACAGGTTTTTCCCTAAGGGTTAAAGGAATGAATGAATATGGTAAAGCACTTAACACATGGGAAGTGCTTAATAAATATTAGTTATCATGATTTTATTTATTTATTGGGTGTTCTGGATGATTCTGTTGCAGGTGGTCTGCTCTAGAGTGACTAGTAGGGTAGCCTCAGCCGTGTTTTCTGTAGGGTCACTTTCTCTGTATATCCTGTATGTGTTCCTGTACAGTGTGCCTACTCAGTTCCATGCTTTACTTCTAGGAATAGTGATGCTCAGCCTGGAAACCGTGAATTCGCTTAAAACAGAATACTCATTCCAGTGCTTTCCTCTCAGTCACAGTGATGAACAGACTGAATGAAGGCTGAAGTCACTGGAAATAGGTCGGGAGACTGCCCAGGAAGCTGTTAACAAAACTATGGGCCAGGCATCATGGCTGACACTGTAATCCCAGCATATTAGGACACCGACGCAGGAGGATCACTTGAGCCCAGGAGTTTGAGACCAGCTCTGGCAACATAGCAAGATCCCCGTCTTAGTAACAAAAAAAATTTTTTTAGCTGTGCCTGGTGGCAAACACCTGTAATCCTAGCACTTTGGGAGGCCGAGGCAGGTGGATTGCTTGAGTCCAGGAGTTCAAAACGAGCCTGGGCAATATAGTGAGACCTTGTCTCTATAAAAAAAAACTTAAAAATTAGCCAGGCATGTTGGCATGTACCTATCGTCCCAGCTACAGAGGTAGCAGTAGGTGGGACAGAGGCAGGAGGATCGCCTGGGCCTGGAAGGTTCAGGCTGCAGTGAGCTGTGATCACACCAGCCACTGTGCTATAGTCTGTATGATGGAGACCGTGTCTCAAAAAAAAAAAAAAAAAAAAAAAAAATCACTGAATTAGCATTTGGTATATGTCAGGTTTTATGGTTTTTATTGTTTGTGAAGTTAAATATCTTTTTATACCTTTGTCAAACATTTGTGTTTCTTTTGTAGATGCTTTCTCTCTCTCTCGGGTATTTTTTTTTTTTTTTTTAATGTAGTCTTGCTCTGTCACCCAGGCTGGAGTGCGGTGGTGCGATCTCAGCTCCCTGTGACCTCCACCTCCTGGGTTCAAGCGATTCTCCTGCCTCAGCCTCCTGAGTAGCTAGGATTACAGGCACAAGCCACCACGCCCGGCTAAATTTTTTTTTTTTTTTTTTTTTGTATTTTTAGTAGAAACGGGGTTTCACCGCCACATTGGCCAGGCTGGTCTCAAACTCCTGACCTCAAGTGATCCCCCCACCTCGGCCTCCCAAAATGCTGGGATTACAGGCGTGAGCCATGGCACCTGGCCAGAATGCCTTCTCATGTCCTTTGCCTGTATTTCTATTGATGTGTTTCTTTTTCTTACTAGTCTACAACAACTTTTTATTTTTTTATTTTTAGAGACAGGGTCTCGCTATGTTGCCCAGGCTGGTCTTGAACTCCTGGCCTCAAACAATTCTCCTGCCTTGGCCTCCCAGAATGCTGGGATTACAGGCATGAGCCACTGTAGGCTAGCCCTAGCTCTTTATTTTTAATTTCAGTTTTCATTTGGTATTACTTTTATTTATAGTACTTTTTCAGTATCACAAATGTTGATGTTTTTATGGGACTAAATCCATTCAACTTTTTCATTATGAATTTTTGCATTATGATTTTTTATTATAGTATATTGTAATTTTTTTGTTTTATTATTGTTGTTAATTTCTTACTGTGCCTAACATAAATTAAACTTTATCATAGGTATGTATGCATAGGAAAAATCACAGTACATATGGAGTTCAGTTATATTCATGGTTTCAGGCATCCACTGGAGGTCTTGGACCGTATCCCCCAAGGATAAGGGGGCACTATTGTACATGAATTTTACAGATGAGGACAGTGTGAGAACATCAAATAACATTTTTCCTGCCTCTGTCACTTTTCATGTGAATACATTCTCTCACACTTGGCTACAAACTCCTTTTTGGCATGGATGATAAATCTATATTCTTTTACTACTGAGACCCTAGGTACACAGTTAAACACTAGATGATTGACTGTTACAGTGATTGCATATTTATCAACCAGTTAGCCTTAATTAATGCAATGTGGTATTAATGAATAAAAACCAGGTCAATCTGGCACGGTGGCTCATGCCTATAATCCCAGCACTTTGGGAGGCCAAGGTTCTCAGATCACTTGCAGTCAGGAGTTCTAGACCAGCCTGGCCAACATGGCGAAACCCTGTCTCTACTAAAAATACAATCTACTATGCCAGGCATAGTGGCACACACCTGTAATCCAGCTATATGGGAGGCTGAGGCAGGAGAACTGCTTGAACCTGGGAGGTGGAGGCTGCAGTGAGCCGAGATCACGCTCAAGCCTAGGTGACAGAGCGAGACTCTGCCTCAAAAAATAAAAATGAAAACAAAACACCAAGTCAACTATGTGGCCATTTGACTATATATAAATCTCTGTATATGCTCTACAGCATCAAGAAAAGTCTGTGCTAAAATTGCGTATTAATAATTGGGAAAATTTATTGAAATTTTTTTCTCCATTTGCTTCAATTATAACATGGGACCATGGATTTTTTTTTTTTTTTTTTTTTTTTTTTTTAATAGATGTGGTATCACTGTCACCCAGGCTGGAGTGCAGTGGCAAACATGGCTCACTGCAGCCTTGACCTCTTGGTCTCGAGCAATCCTCCTGCCTCAGTCCCCCAAGTAACTTGGACTACAGGCACACACCACCACACCCAGCTAATGTTTGTTTATTTTTCATAGAGACAGAGTTTTGCTGTGTTGCCCAGGCTGATCTCCAACTCCTGAGCTTATGCAGTCCACTCACCTCGGCCTCCCAAAGTGCCAGGATTACAGGCGTGAGCCACCTTGCCCGGCCAAGATGAGGTATGATTACATCATTATTGTGAGGTACTGTTGGGCCCTCTTTCTATTTTGTTATTTTGTATGTGATCATCATTGTTGTTCATCATTCCTATTCTTGGTATAGTTCCTACTTTTTCTGCGTTCCTTTGGCCTATTCACAGTTTACTACATCCACCCTTCTCTACTTTTATAGTTAGAGAAATGTCATAGCCAGTCCTACACTTAATAGAAAAAATAATACCCAGATATTTACCCTCCTTCAAATTAAAATTAATAAAGATTAAACATATCCTTTTTTATTTTATTTATTTTTGAGGAGACAGTCTCACTGTCACCCAGGCTGGAGTACAGTAGCACGGTCACATCTCACTACAGCCTCTACCTACCCATGCTCAGGTGATCCTCTCATCTCAGCCTCCTAAGTAGCTGGAACCACAGGCATGCACCACCATGCTCGGCTAATGTTTGTATTTTATTTTTTGTAGAGATGGGGTTTTGCCATGTTGTCCAGGCTGGTTTCGAACTCCTGGGCTCAAGCGATCAGCCCACCTCAGCCTCCCAAAGTGCTGAGATTACTGGCATGACCTAACATGCCCAGCCAAACATATCCTTTTTGTGATTTATTTGTGAATTACAATGGTCTTTAATTTCTTTCTTTCTTTCTTTCTTTCTTTCTTTCTTTCTTTTTTTTTTTTTTTGTGAGACTTTTTCTTTTCACTCTTGTTGCCCAGGCTGGAGTGCAATGGCATGATCTCAGCTCACCGCAACCTCCGCCTCCCAGGTTCAAGTGATTCTCCTGCCTCAGCCTCCCGAGTAGCTGGGATTACAGGCATGCACCACCACACACAGCTAATGTTGTATGTTTAGTAGAGATGGGGTTTCTCCATATCGGTCAGGCTGGTCTCAAACTCCAGACCTCAGGTGACCTGCCCACCCTGGCCTCCCAAAATGCTGGGATTACAGGTGTGAGCCACCGTGCCCAACCTAATTTCTTTTTTAATAGCTTTTTAAATCTTGTCAGTCTGCATTTTCCCCAGAACTCCCTTCTGTGATCATACATCTTCTTCCTAAAGCACATCCTTTAAAAATTTTGGCTGGGCATGGTGGCTTATGCCTGTAATCCCGACACTTTGGGAGGCCAAGTAGGGCAGACCACTTGAGGTCAGGAGTTTGAGATCAGCCTGGCCAACATGGGGAAACCCTGTCTCTACTAAAAATACAAAAATTAGCCTGGCATGGTGGTGCCTGTCTGTAATCCCAGCACTTTGGGAGGCCAAGGCAGGCGGATCACCTGAGGTCAGGAGTTTGAGACCAGCCTAACATGGAGAAACCTTGTCTCTACTAAAAATAGAAAAATTAGCCAGGCGTGGTGGCACACGCCTGTAATCCCAGCTACTCAGGAGGCTGAGGCAGGAGAATCACTTTAACCTGGGAGGCAGAGGTTGCAGTGAGCCAAGCTCATGCCACTGCACTCCAGCCTGGGCAACAGAACGAGACTCTCTCAAAACAAAACAAAACTGGCCGGGCACGGTGGCTCACGCTTGTAATCCCAGCACTTTGGGAGGCCGAGGCGGGCGGATCACGAGGTCAGGAGATCGAGACCACGGTGAAACCCCGTCTCTACTAAAAATACAAAAAATTAGCCGGGCATGGTGGCGGGCGCCTGTAGTCCCAGCTACTCGGGAGGCTGAGGCAGGAGAATGGCGTGAACCCCGGGGGGCGGAACCTGCAGTGAGCCGAGATCGTGCCACTGCACTCCAGCCTGGGCGACAGCGAGACTCTGTCTCAAAACAAAACAAAACAAAACAAAACAAAACAAAACAAAACCGCCTGGGTGCGGTGGGTCACACCTGTAATCCCAGCATTTCCTGAAGGTCAGGAGTTCAAGACCAGCCTGGCCAACATGGTAAAACCCCATCTCTACTTAAAATATAAAAAATGAGGCAGGCGTGGTGGTAGGCACCTGTAATCCTAGCTACTTGGCAGGCTGAGGCAGGAGAATCGCTTGAACCCAGGAGGCAAAGATTCCAGTGAGCCAAGATCGCGCCATTGCACTCCAGCCTGGGCAGTAAGAGTGAAACTTCGTCTCAAAAAAAAAAAAAAAAAAGTTATAGATTTACAGAAGAATTGTGAGGATAGTACAGAGTGCCCATTTACCCCGCACTCAGTTTTTCCTATTATTAACATCTTATATTAAAGCCCATACTTTATTCTGATTTCCTTAGTTTTTACCTAAGGTCCTTTTTCTGTCCCAGGAGCCCAAACAGTGTACCACATTACATTTAGTCATCATGTCTCCTTAGGCTCCTCTTGGCTGTAACAGATTCTCAGACTTTTTTTGTTTTTGATGATCTTGACAGTTTTGAGGCATACTGGTCAAGTATATTTTAAGATGCCACTCTAGGCCGGGTGCGGTGGCTCACGCCTGTAATCCCTGCACTTTGGGAGGCCAAGGTGGGTGGATCACTTAAGGCTGGGAGTTCGAGACCAGCCTGGCCAACATGGTGAAACCCCATCTCCACTAAAAATACAAAAATTAGCTGGGCGTGGTGGCATGCGCCTGTAGTCCCAGGTACTCAGGAGGCTGAGGCATGAGAATTGCTCGTACTCGGAAGGTGGAGCCAAGATTACACCACTGCACTCCAGCCTGAGTGACAGGGTGAGACTCTGTCTAAAAAAAAAAAAAAAAAAAAAAAAAGATCCCACTCTAGTGGAGTTTGTCTTAAGTCTCATGATTAGACTGGGATTAGTGGTTTTGAGGAGGAAGACCATAAAGGTAAGCACCATTTTCATCACAGTATACCTGAAACTGCCATTGCAAAATTATAACTGAGACAGAAAGAGCTGATCTAACCAACTCCATCTTGCTTCTAACCTCCAAACGGTCCTTTTTCATTCCTGGGCTTAGGCTCAACTAACTTTAGGAGGAACTTAGTTTATAGGTTGAAACAAAGATGATAACAGCCCTTTCCCAAAACAAACCTCCTTCTTGCCTAGGGACTAGACTCCCTTTGTAGGACTAACAAAGGAGCCACAAGGTTAGAAATTATAGTTTAGGAGTCATGCAGCTGGAGGCTACAAGATTCTGACCCTCCCTAAACTGCTCTTAAGATCAGTGCTTGAGATGCTTCACAGACCCTGCACTTGATGGATCAGCTGGCACCACCACCCAGATTGATAAACTGGCTCATCTGATCTTCTGGCCCCCACCCAGGAACTGACTCAGTGCAAGAGGCTTTAATTCCCTATGATTTCATCTCTGACCTAACCAATCAACACTCGACACACTGTCCTTCCCCCACCCACCATATTATCCTTAAAAACTCTGATCCCCGAATGCCCCGGGAGCCAGATTTGAGTAATAATAAAACTCTGGTCTCCGGCTCTATGTGAATTACTCTTTCTCTATTACAATTCGCCTGTCTTTATAAATTGGCTCTGTCTAGGAAATGGGCAAGGTGAACCCACTGGGCAGTTACATACCGGAGGTACATGCTATTAACATGACTTCACTTTTTATGTTGACCTTGATCATCAGGCTGAAGTAGTCTGTCAGTCCTCTCCATTGTAAAGTTACTCATCCCTTCCTTTTCCTTATTGTAATCTTTTGAAGGAAGTCGTTACGTGTAGCTCACATTTAATGAAGGAACCGGGAGTTATGCTCCACCTGCATGAGGACAGAGTACCTACATAAATTATTTGAAATTCTGCATGGGAGATTTGTCAATTCTACCTCATTTATTTAATTATTCATTTTTAACTGTATGGACTCAGGTGTTACTAGTTTTTTTTAAAAAAGCTTTTGGTTTCTCCTATTTTGTTTCTTATTCCATTGGCTTTTGCTTTAATCTTTTATTTCTTTAGGCGTTTTGTTATATAGAGACAGGGTCTCACAGTGTTGCCCAGGCTACTCTCAAGTGATCCACGCAAGTCTCAACTCCCGACCTCAAGTGACCCTCCTTCCCAGCCCTCCCAAAGTGCTGTGATTACAGGTCTAAGCGCCCGGCCCTTAGTTTTTGTTTCTTTAGGATCATTCTGTTTTCTTTAATTTTTGGAGTTGAATCTTTACCTCACTGGTTTTCATTCTTTTTTTTTTTTTTTTTTTTTTTGGAGACAGAGTCTCTCTCTGTCGCCCAGGCTGGAGTGCAGTGGCGCGATCTTGGCTTACTGCAACCTCCGCCCCACCAGGTTCAAATTTTTGTATTTTTAGTAGGGAAAAGGTTTCACTGTGTTGGCCAGGCTGGTCTTGAACTCCTGACCTCAGGTGATCCTCCTGCCTCCGCCTCCCACAGTGCTGGGATTACAGGCGTGACCATCGTGCCCGGCCCCATTCTTTCCTCTTTGATAACTGCAGTACTTTCCCACTCCACCCTTCATCCTGTCCAGCACATTGAAATCACCTTTGCAAAGATTATGACAATGAGAGAAGTCTAGCATGGCTGACCCCATCTTGCTTCTAGCCTCAGGGGCTGGCTGTCCTCACTCATTCCTGGGCATAGGCCAAACTAACCTTGGGAGGAATTTAATTTCTAGTTTAACTTTAAGGAAAGGATGATAATAGTTCCTCTCTAAAACGGATCCCCTCCTTGTTCAGGAACTGAAACAGCCTTTGTAAGACTAATGAAAACCCACAATATTAGGATTACGAGAGGGCCTGACTTTTGCCAAAATGTAGGCGTAGTTTTTGTCATCCCTTACTGCTCAGAAGGTATGTGGTCATAGATTACAAGATTTGTGACTTCCTCAGTTTCTCTTATAGATAAGATCACTATTGTAAAACCTAAGATTCATCTTTTGAATTGTTTTTCAAACTTTTGCATTCTGGCAACTGACATACCCTACCGGGGCCCATGACTCCTGACTCAGCCAGTCCTGTGGTCCCCACCCAGAGGTGGTCTTAGTGCGTAAGCACCATTTTCCACACCCCTGAGGTTTCATCTTCAACCATTCCCTAGCCCCCTGCCCACCGAATTATTTATAAAAACTGGCCTCTGAGCTCTCAGAGAGGCAGATTTTAGTAATCTTAAACTCCTGTCTCTCTGCTTGGCTGGCCTTGCATTAATTAAACTATTTTGTTACTACCACGACACTGTCTCAGTGAATTGGTTTCCCTGTGCAGCAGAAAAGAAGAACCTGTTGGATGATTACAACATTGCTGGATTGATAGCAGCCTCGTCTGCCAGGCTCAAACTCCAGGTATGCTCTTAAAGCTGCCCTTTCTCTTGGGATATCAGGCTTATCCACCCTTCCTGACCTTCTTTGAATCTTGAAAAGATTAAAGGATTGCCTGTGAAGTTTTGTGTCTGTTACTTTGCTTTTTTTTTTTAGATGGAGTTTCGCTCTTGTCACCCAGGCTGGAATGCAGTGGCGCAATCTCTGCTTACTGCAACCTCTGCCTCCTGGGTTCAAGCAATTCTCCTGCCTCAGCCTCCCAAGTAGCTAGGATTACAGGCGCATGCCACCACACTTGGCCAATTTTTGTGTTTTTAGTAGAGATGGGGTTTTACCATGTTGGCCAGGCTAGTCTCGAACTGCTGACCTCAGGTGATCCGCCCGCCTCAGCCTCCCAAAGTGTTGGGATTACAAGTGTGAGCCACCCGGCGTGTCCGTTACTTTGCATTATAAATATCCCACTCTTTAAATTTCCATAGAGTTTGTTTTGCCATAGAAAGACAATGTTACTTTTTATTCATCATCTTTTAAGTCTTGGCAAAAATCCCACCAGTCCTCCCAGAGACCACACATTGACTCTGCTGATTTGGCCTCTCTGCCTTATTCATGCTTATCATGACTCTTCTTTTTTTTTTTTTTTTTTTTTTAAGATGGAATCTAGCTCTGTCGCCCAGGCTGGAGTGCAGTAGCACGATCTCAGCTCACTGCAACCTCTGCTTCCCGGGTTCAAGCAATTCTCCTGCCTCAGCCTCCCAAGTAGCTGAGATTACAGGCACCTGCCACCATGCTCAGCTAATTTTTGTATTTTTTAGTAGAGACAGGGTTTCGCCATGTTGGCCAGGCTGGTCTCAAACTCCTGACGTCAGATGATCTGCCTGCCTCGGCCTCCCAAACTGCTGGGATTACAGGCGTGAGTCACTGCACCCAGCCCATTTTCTATTTTTAGAAGAATCAGGCTTTCCAGATTTTGATCAGTTCCTAGTTCCAAGAACTGATCAAAGTTAGACACCAGATGGAGCTCAATCTTATCTTAACTCCATCCCCAGCTTGTTCTTTAAAAGACAAACTGGAAAGGCCTTTTTTCTCCTTTATGCTAGTTTCCAAAGCACATTTCCTATAAGTAATCACATTTAGAAAGGGAAAGGGCAAAGGGGAAAACTATTAAGCTTATCTATCCACATGGTTCAGCAAAACCGTCCACTCAGCAAGGCAAGACTTAGAACCCATCTGTGTAGCCAGTGAGAACTCTACACCCATTCGCAGCCTTATCCTGCTGCCAAACCATACCACAGTGTGTCAGGGAATAACAGCTACTTTTCCTTGCTTGGTCCTAAATGGATTCACTCATTTGTGTGGGGTTTTTTTTAGTCAGTAAAGGAAAAATTCAGAACTCCAAAAAAGTCTCTATGTAGTTTACATAAGATGATATTGGTGATAATTAGATACTAATCACATTAATTTCTCAGACTCACTGCTCTTGAGGACTTCTTTTCTTGAAGTATATGAAAATTCAGAACTATGAAGGAAAAGAGGGATCTAATGATAAAGAGACCTGATTCCCTCATTGATACCTGAGATAATGGATGGCGTCACTAACAAATCAACTTTTCATTGATCAACTAAGCACTGAGAGCCACACCTCTTCTATTCTCTAAAAATAATTACAAAGATGAGCATGCAGAATGTGTTATGACAAAGAGCAATATATAATTTTAAACAACCAGATGGGGCAGGGCATGGTGGCTCACATCTACAATCCCAGCACTTTGGGAAGCCGAGGCAGGAGGATCATTTGAGGTCAGGAGTTTGAGACCAGCCTGACGAACATGGTGAAACCCCGTCTCTACTAAAAATAGTGAAAAAGAGCTGGGCATGGTAGCTTGCACCTGTAATCTCAGTTACTCGGGAGGCTGAGGCAGGAGAATCACTTGAACCTGAGAGGCAGAGGTTGCAGTGAGCTGAGTTCACGCTACTGCACTCCAGCCTGGGCAACAGAGTGAGACTCTGTCTCAAAAAAAAAAAAAAGAACCAGATACTGCTTTCAGGATTTAATGCCCTGAGAAGGATCCTGAAAGATGATGCAATCCTACTACCAGGATGGCTCCCAGAATCATGGAAAAAACAGTGGCCCACACTAAGTGAGGTAGAAATACCAAAATTGTAGCAAAAGGTAGATGAATGAAAAGGCTCGGAAAAGTGAGGATGCTATAGACTATATACTGCAAATAGTTGGAAAATCCACAAGAGGACCCAGAAAATATATTACTTACCAAAGCAATAAGAAACGTTCTAGTGAGAATGTCAGCAACACCGCTAAGTTCAGTAGTGGCTCTTCTCTGAGAGCCGGGACTTGCAGTAGGAGATGCTGTGATAAAACTGGTCTCTAATTGCAGTTGCGATGATAGCCACTATCCCCCAAAGGCCAGTCAAGGCCACTTAACCCTCAGATGCCAGCAAGACACAATCATCATAACAAGTGGCAAGTCAGCTTCACAGAGGGACCTGACTACTAGAGGGTTATTAAATGACTAAGGAAAAATATCTGGGCAGCCAACAAGGGTACTGTTCAATCTGTACATCAGAGAAATCAAGGCTAGATGGTTAGGCTGGAAGCAGTAGTCTCATGCTCCCTTGCCCAGTTTCCAGACATACGCCAGTTTCCAGATCTGAAACTCAGTGACTAAAGGAGAGGCCAGATCCCCAGGAGAAGGACCTGGCAATGCTATGGCAGTACATAGTAATGGTTCCCTATTCCTTCCCACAAAGGAACCTACAGTCATTTACTTCAGGTAATATACACTGGGAAAAGAGAAATACCCAAACATCATAGACTCTTGGACACAGGTCCCAGTTGACAATATATGTAGACTCAGCATCATCTGCCACTCCTCTTAGATGGAGGACATATGGGGTCAAGTAATAAAAGGAGTCCTAAGATCTAGCTCACAGTGGGCCCACTGGGTCCATAACCCATCTAGTGATCATTTTCTCAGCTTCCAAATGTATACTTGGAATGGAGATTCTTGGCAGCTGGCACAACCCTAATATTGATTCTACTCCTCTGGGGTGAAATTAGAGTGGAGAAGGGCTAATGAAGCCCTCTGAAACTGCCCCCACCATCTTCCTGATCAAGACCAAATCAAATCCAATATTACATCCCAGGGGGAATGGCAGAAGCTAGTGGCACCCTTAAAGACCTAAAGGATAGAGTTAGTCTTCATCATATCTCCATTTAATTCACCACTCTGGTGCCTGCAAAAATCAGATGGATCCGAGAAGATTGCAGTGAACTGCTGCAGACTCAACCAAGTGGTGGCACTAATTGCAGTTGCTGTGCCAGGTGTGGTGTTTTTATTAGAAACTGATTAACACAACCTTAGATATGAGATATGCAGCCACTGATCTGGAGAAGTAAGTATTCTCTTCCATCCCTATCAGAAAAGATCAGAAACAGTTTTCTTGGGCCGGGCGCAGTGGTTCACGCCTGTAATCCCAGCACTTTGGGAGGCCAAGGTGGGTGAATCACTTGAGGTCAGGAGTTCAAGACCATCCTGGGCAACATGGTTAAACCCCATCTCTACTAAAAATACAAACATTATCTGAGCATAGTGGTGCATGCCTGTATCCCAGCTACTCAGGAGGCTGAGGCAGGAGAATCACTTGAACCTGGGAGGCGGAGGTTGCAGTGAGCTGAGATCATGCTTCTGCACTCCAGCCTGGGTGACAGAGTGAGACTTCGTCTTAAAAAAAAGTTTTCTTTGAGCAGGGCGCAGTGGCACACACCTGTTTTCCTAGCTACTCAGGAGCCAGAGGCAGAGGATCACTTGAAGCCAGGAGTTTAAGGCTGTAGAAGGGTATGATGGCATATGTGAATTAGCCACTGCACACCAGCCTGAACAACATAGTATAGTAAGACCCCCATCTCAAAAAAAAAAAGGTAATTACTGACAGGTGGTAGAGGTAGGGAGTGTTTAGATAATGGAAAAGCCTAGCCTAGTAACACAGCCTTGTAAATGGTCTTAAAGTTTTCAGCCCCAATTAAACCTGAATAGATTAAAATATCCAATCATTTCTTGCATATCAGAGACACACTCAGTACAAAAGGACATAATCCTTTTTCAGCCAAAGACAGACAAATGAATTAGGCATAAGAATAAAATCTAGGTCAGGCACAGTGGCTCATGCCTGTAATATCAGCGCTTTGGGAGGCGAAGGCAGGCAGATCACTTGAGGCCAGGAGTTAAAGACTAGCCTGGCCAACATGGCGAAACCCTACCTCTGCTAAAAATACAAAAATTAGCCAGGCATGATGGCATATGCCTGTAGTCCCAGCTACTCAGGAGGCTGAGGTGGGAGAATCACTTGAACCCGGGAAGCGGTGGTTGCAGTAAGCGAAGATTGCACCACTGCACTCCAGCGTGGGCGACAGAGTGAGACTCCATCTCAAATAAATAAATAAATAACTAAATAAATAAATAAATAAATAAAATTAAATAAATAAATAAATGAATAAAATCTGGGCCAAGTACAGTGGCTCCTGTAATCTCAGCACTTTGGGAAGCCAAGGCGGGCGGATCATTGGAGGCCAGGAGTTCAAGATCAGCCTGTCCAACATGGCAAAACCCTGTCTCTATTAAAAATACAAAAATTAGCCAGGCCATAGTGGCTCATGCCTGTAATCCCAGCTACTCCAGAGGCTGACACATGAGAATCACTTGAACAAGGAGGCAGAGGTTGCAATGAGCCATGATCACACCACTGCACTCCAGCCTGGGTGACAGAGCAAGACCCTGTCTCATAACAAAAGAAAAAAGAAAAAAAGCGGCCAGGCACTGTGACTCCCACCTGTAATTCCAGCACTTTGGGAGGCTGAGTGGGGCGTACCACAAGGTCAGGAGATGGAAACCATCCTGGCCAACATGGTGAAACCCCATCTCTACTAAAATACAAAAAATTAGCCAGGCGTGGTGGTTCATGCCTGTAGTCCCAGCTACTCGGGAGGCTGAGGCAGGGAAATTGCTTGAACCTGGGAGGCGGAGGTTGGAGTGAGCTGACATCATGCCACTGCACTCCAGCCTGGTGATAGAGCGACACTTCATCCCCCAAAAAAAGAAAAGAAAAAGAAAAAAAGCTAGCCTGCTGTGCTACCCAGAGAGGGGTCCATACAGTGTTGTTCTGGATTCCTGTTGTAACTTAAAGGGAAACTTTCACAATGTCCAGAACCCTTGATGTCCTCAAATTTCTTGCAGCAGGAACTCACTTAGGTGACACTAACCTTGATTTCCAAATGGAACTATAGTACATCTAAAAATGAAGGTGATGGCATCGATATCATAATCTTTTTTTTTCTAACAAGATCCAAAGTCCACAAATATATCATAAATCTGAAGAGGACCTGGGAGAAGCTTCTGCTGGCAGCTCATGCCATTGTTGCCAGTGAAAACCCTGCTGATGTGTCATATCCTGCAGGAATACTGGCTAGTGGGCTGTGCTGAAGTTTGCTGCTGCCACTGGAGCCACATGTATTGCTGGTCACTTCACTTGGGGAACCTATGCTAACCAGATCCAATCATCTGCCACCCACATCTTCTGGTGGTTACTGATTCTAGGGCTAACTATCAGCCTCTCTCAGGGGCTTCTTATGGTAACCTACCTACCAATGCTGTATGTAACAGATTCTCCTCTGAGCTATGTGGATATTGTCATCCCATGCAACAACAAGGAAGCTCAATCACTGAGTCTAATGTAGTGGATGCTGGCCCAGGAAGCTCTGTGCATGTGTTGCCCCATCTCCCATGATCATGCCTGATCTCTACTTCTATAGAGATCCTGAAGAGATTGAAAAAGAAGAGTAGGCTGCAGCTGAAAAAGGAGGAATTTCAAAGTGAATGGACTGCTCTCGTGCAAGTTTACTGCTACCCAATCTGAGGTTGCAGACTGGTTTAAAGGCATGCAGGTGCCCTCTGTGCCTATTCAGCAGTTCCCTACTGAAGATTGGAGCACTCAGCCTACCATGAATGACTGGTCTGCAACTCCCACTGCTCAGACCACTGAATGGGTAAGAATAACCACTGAGTGGCCTTAAGCTGTTCTTCCACAAGCTCTTAAACAAGATGGAAATAATGCTGATGGAAATAAACAACAGTTTCCAAGAAAAAAACGAACAGCTGAAGTGAGTGGCAATGTTTAAATAACATCTGGTAGACTTTAACATGAATGTTATTAAGCAGGAAATTATGATCTTTTAAGTTGGAACATGTAATGTTAATCCTTTTGCACCAAAATATCTCTTTAAGTCTAAATTATCCACTTTTTTTTTTTTTTAATTCTTCATAGAGATAGAGGTCGCTTTGTTGCCCAGGCTGTTCTTGGCTTCCTAACTTCAAGCAATCCTCCTGCCTCAGCCTCCCAGAGTGCTGGGATTACAGGCATGTGCCACCGTGCCTGGTGTACCCAGTTTCTGTTATCAACAGAATGCAGTGGTGTATGGTTGCTAAAGAAGGGTCCCAAGATCAGGACCTACATTAAGGTGGATTTTGAAATATTTAACATTCTGATTTTGTTTTATTTTTAATTTATCTTTGGGGGAAGGATGGGAGGGGGGTGAGGGTTGAAGAAGTAAACATTGTACCTATTGGATACAATGTTTAATATTTGTGTAATGGGCACACTGGAAGCCCAAACCTCACTATTACACAATACATTCATGTAACAAGCCTGCACATGCACCTCCTGAATCTATTTTTAAAAATTTAATTCTCAAGCACAGACTCCCTTTTTTTGGTAAGACGGCGGGGTACGACTTAACTACTCGCATCACGTACCTTTTGGATCAGCATCTAGTCTTTCCGCTCCTTGAGTTTCTCTCTGTAAAGGAGATATATAATGAAAAGGAATTATTACAAGGTAAATTGGACGTTCTTAGTGATACCAACATGGTAGACTTTGCTATGGATGTATACAAAAACCTTTATTCTGATGATATTCCTCATGCTTTGAGAGAGAATAGAACCACAGTTGTTGCACAACTGAAACAGCTTCAGGCAGAAACAGAACTAATTGTGAAAATGTTTGAAGATCCAGAAAGGACAAGGCAAATGCAGTCAACCAGGGATGGTAGGATGCTCTTTGACTACCTGGCGGACAAGCATGGTTTTAGGCAGGAGTATTTAGATACACTCTACACATATGCAAAATTCCAATATGAATGTGGGAATTACTCAGGAGCAGCAGAATATCTTTATTTTTTCAGAGTGTTGGTTCCAGCAACAGATAGAAATGCTGTAAGTTCATGCTGGGGAAAGCTGGCCTCTGAAATCTTACAGCAGAATTGGGATGCAGACATGGAAGACCTTACATGGTTAAAAGAGACCATAGATAATAATTCTGTGAGTTCTCCACTCCAGTCTCTTCAGCAGAGAGCATGGCTTGTTCACTGGTCTCTGTTTTCTTTAATCATCCCAAAGGTTGTGATAATATTATTGATCTCTTCCTTTACCAGCCACAGTATCTTAATGCAATTCAGACAATGTGTCCACACATTCTTCACTATTTGACTACAGCAGTCATAACAAACAAGGATGTTCGAAAACGTTGGCAGGTGCTAAAAGATCCAGGTAAAGTTACTCAACAGGAGTCTTACACATATAAAAACCCAATTACAGAATTTGTTGAATGCTTATATGTTAACTTTGACTTTGATGGGGCTAAGAAAAAGCTGAGAGAATGTGAATCAGTGCTTGTGAATGACTTCTTCTTGGTGGCTTGTCTTAAGGATTTCATTGACAATGCCCATCTCTTCATATTTGAGACTTTCTGTCACATCCACCAGTAAATCAGCATTAACAGGTTGGCAGACAAATTGAACATGACTCCAGATGAAACTGAAAGGTGGATTGTAAATTTGATTAGAAATGCAAGACTGGATGCCAAGATTGATTCTAAATTAGGTCATGTGGTTATGGTAACAGTGCACTCTCACCCTATCAGCAAGTGATTGAAAAGACCAAAAGCCTTTCTTTTAGAAGCTAGATGTTGGCCGTGACTATTGAGAAGAAAGTTAATGAGAATAGCAGGTCAGAGGCTCCTAACTGGGCAACTCAAGATTCTGGCTTCTACTGAAGAAACATAAGGAAAAGATTTTTTAAAAACTCTAAAAGAAAGATGAAATAATAAAACTATTCTATAAAGGGTGACTTACATTTTGGAAACAACATATTGAGTATAAATTGTGAAGAATTGGAATAAAATTGACTATGAGTCAAAAAAATTTAATTCACAAAAAAATTTTAATCCTTTTGAGCTAATTGTAGATTCACATACAGTTGTAAGAAGTTACAAAGAGGCTAGGTGCAGTAGCTGACGCCTGTGATCCCAGCCCTTTCGGAGGCCGAGGCAGGCAGATCTCTTGAGGCCAGGAGTTTGAGACTAGCCTGGCCAACATGGCAAAACCCCATCTCTACAAAAAATTAGCAGAGCATGGTGGCACATGCCTGTAATTATAGCTACTTGGGAGGCTGAGGCATGAGAATCACTTGATAGAGTGAGACTGCGTCTCAAAAAAACTAAAAAGAAAACACACACACACACACACACACACGGCCAGGTGCGGTGGCTCACGCCTATAATCCTAGCACTTTGGGAGGCCGAGGTGGGCAAATCATTTGAGGCCAAGCGTTCGAAACCAGCCTGGGCAACATGGCAAAACCCTGTCTCCTCTAAAAATATAAAAATTAGCCAGGTGTAATGGCACATATCTGTAGTCCCAGCTACTCAGGAGGCTGAAGCAGGAGAATCACTTGAACCCGAGAGGCAGAGGTTGCAGTGAGCCGAGATCATGCCACTGCACTGTGGCCTGGGTGACAGAGTGAGACTCCGTCAAAAAAAAATCAAACGCACACATACACAAATCTAATGTATCAGATATCCTTAAATGCTTCTAACACTGAAAATGAGACGAATATCACAAATTAGAATGGTTATCACATTATACATAAGTGGGTTACAAAAACTGATTTTATTATACACGTATACTTTTTAATTTACATTTGGATTCAAACTTTTTTTATTATACACTCCTGGCATATGTAACATTCAGATAGTTCTCTTTCTAGCACTATGATAATCTCATCAGATCCCAACAGTTGGGGAGGAGGACTTGATTTCAGACTATCCAGTTTGCAAATCCATATCACATATGCCTTTACAAATTATTTTGAATAGGTAATATGCATTACACAAACACTATACAGTGAAGTCTCTTTCAACCTCTCTCAGTTAATTATATCTTCCCAAAACTATTCTACGCAAACACAAAGACATATGTACTATATGTTTTTGTTTTGAGACAGAGTCTCACTCTGTCACCTAGGCTGGAGTGCAGTGGTGTGATCTCGGCTCACTGCAACCTCTGCCTCCTGAGTTCAAGCAATTCTCCTGCCTCAGCCTCCCAAGTAGCTGAGATTACAGGCATGTGCCACCATGTCTGGCTAAATTTTGTATTTTTAGTAGAGACGAGGTTTTGCAACGTTGGCCAGACTGGTCTCAAACCCCTGACCTCAGGTGATAGGCCCACCTTGGCCTCCCAAAGTGCTAGGATTACAGTCATGAGCCATCATTACCAGCCTACTATATATATTTTTTTAACACTGCATACAATACACACAGTTTGCACCTTTTTTTCTTCATTTAATAATGTATCTTGAGGATTGTTCCATTTGGCACTTCATCTAAGTACAAATTATTTTTTCTCCCACTAAAATATAGATTTTCATGATGATGAGCACTTATCTTTTCACTGCTTGTTATTTTTAAATGTGTTTTTCTGTTTTTTCATGAATATTTAGTTTGTATGCTATCTTTTGCCTTTGTCAGTAATGGTACTGCATCAATATCCTTGTACATATCAATTCTTACAAGTAGGAGTATAAATACAGGATGAAATTCCAAACGTAGATTTGCTCTGTCAAGGGGTATGTACCTTTCCAATTGATAAGGTATTGCCAAATGTCTTCCCATTGAGGTTGAACCAATTTATACACTCACCAGCCTTGTTGCTAACATTATAACACAAGAAGCATTAAAATTGATTTTTGAACAAAATCAATGTATATGCTTTTAAGTGTTCTTTCTTTTTAAAAAATCATTATTGGAAAATGCAAGCAGGAATACATGGCAAGCAGAGCCCATGCAATGGCCAGAATTCCTACAGCAGAAATGACTTCAACATTTGTTTATAAAGATTTTCCCCAAATGATTGGTTGAAATAACTTGAGTCTTCAAGGTTTTTTTTTTTTTTTTTTGAGACGGAGTTTCGCTCTTGTTGCCCAGGCTGGAGTGCAGTGGCGCGATCTCGGCTCATCGCAACCCCTGCCTCCTGGGCTCAAGCGATTCTCCTGCCTCAGCCTCCCGAGTAGCTGGAATTACAGGCATGCGCCACCACACCCAGCTAATTTTGTATTTTTAGTAGAGACGGTGTTTCTCCATGTTGGTCAGGCTGGTACCGAACTCCCGACCTCAGGTGATCCGCTCCCCTCGGTCTCCCAAAGTGCTGGGATTACAGGCGTGAGCCACCGCGCACAACCGAGTCTTCAAGGTTTGATTTTCCAAATGTTGGCTCAAACCTGCACTGAAATTCTGGCCTACAGTATCCTAGCAAAAATCTCCCTTTGCAAGATGCTGAGGTATATTGGCAAAACCGTGGATCACATGACTCCAGGAGTTTGAGACCGGCCTCGCCAACATGGTGAAATCCTGTTTCTACTAAAAATACTAAAATTAGCCGGGCATGGTGGCGCATGCCTGTAGTCCCAGCTACTCAGGAGGTTGAGGGAGAAGAATCCTTGAACCTGGAAGGCAGAGGTTGCAGTGAAGCCGACAGAACGAGACTCTGTCTAAAAAAAAAAAAAAAAAAAGGTAGAGGTCAAGGCAAGCATTCCTAGGGACCAGGTAGAACCCAACTGGAGAGGAAGATGACACAATTCAACATGCTGTGGAGGAGGGAGTGTGGGTTTTATCCAGGATCACATGGGATAAATGCAAGGACAGGCTCAAGTTTCCCACATGCATCATTTCTCAATCCCATTTTCCTTGGCAAGAGTTCTTCCCGTTACTAGGCTATTCCAATATAGACTAAGCTCTTGCCCTGGAAGGACTCTATACTTTGCAAATTTTTTTTTTTTTTTTTGCACTCCCAGGCTGGAGTGCAATGGTGCCATCTTGGCTCACAGCAACCTCTGCCTCCCCGGTTCAAGCAATTCTGCCTCAGCCTCCCGAGTAGCTAGGATTACAGGCACCCACCGCCACACTCGGCTAATTTTTGTATTTTTAGTGGAGATGGGGTTTCACCATGTACATCAGGGTCAGGATCACCCGACCTCAGGTGATCCACCTGCCTCGGCCTTGCAAAGTGCTGGGATTACAGGCGTGAGCCATCACGCCCGGCCTGCAAACTTATAAGATGTTATTAGAGACAGGATTCCACTCTGTCACCCAGTCTGGAGTGCAGTGGTACAATCATAGCTCGCTGCAGCCTCCAACTACTGAACTCAACCGATCCTCCCGCCTCAGCCTCTCAAGTAGCTAGGATTATATGGAGGAGCCACAGCCTGGTAAATTTCTAAGTAAACATATACTATTACACTCCTTACGGGGAGGAAGAGGAGGAGGGTGTGATGTCGAAGAGAGAGGATGCAACTTGTAGAGAGTAAGTGAATGAAGGGGGAATTCCGGCAAGGAATTGCCGACTTGAGGCTGACTTCATCTTTCAGGGTCCACGAGGCTGGTCTCAGACCTATTGGGAGTTCCTCTGGGCACTCCCTATATGTCTATTGGGAGTCATTTTTACTGAGAAAAACGGCAAGAAATGGGAGCACGCGGAAACCTCCAAGACTAGAGCCACCGGATGCCACCGACAGCACGCAGCTGGACCAGCACGGGGGCGGGCCTTCGTGGGTCGAGAGCTCCCTCGGGAGATAGTTGGTGCTTTTCTTTCAGGAGAAGAATCCCTGGCGGAGTCTGACCGTTCTCTGGCGCACAGCCCCGGGGGTGGGCACAGCAGCCGCCCCTGCTGAAGGGACTGACGCCGTCGACCAGCAGCCAAGTTAAACGCACTGAGCAGCTGTGTTGGAAAGAGGGCGGTTCACATTCTTTTCCAACGGAGCCGCTGACTGCGGAGCTGGGAGGGGACGTGACAGAACCCAGCCATCCAAGGGCCCCCCACCCCTCCCCGGCTGGGACCTCGGGCTGCTTCCGGGCTGCGCTGGGTGGGGTCAAGGAGCCGCCCCTCTCGGCCGCGTCCCTCCCTCACGCCCTGCACACTGGCCCTGTGTGGCCCGCGGAGCCGCCTAAAAGGGCGGAAAGATGGAGGCGCGGAGGGGGCTCGGGATTGCACGCCTAGCTCAGACCCCCAGCCGGGACCCCTCGCGCTGTTGGACACGCCAGCCTCCCGACCCTCCGGCTCCTATGGGAGGTGACAAGGACCCTGCCAACCTGGCCTGAATGGCCCAGTTTGACACAGCTCAGGTTTTCAACGAATGAGACCGTGGTGTGGTCTAGGCGGAGGGATGAGAGGAGGCGTCTCTGCTGGGGTAAGTGTGGGCGGGGTAAGGAGGGAATTCTTTTCCTGGGCTGAGGAGAACGCAGGGACAAAGAACACAGGGGTAGTTGAGTGAGCAGGTGAGGCCCTAGGCTGGTTCCCCACCTTCTCAAGATCGGAGCCACTTACTGCCTGGTGCTCTCTACGGTCTCCCGGCGTTAAATAACATCCCTTTGCTGGAGACTGTGGATTCACATCCATAATACCAGCCTCCCCTACTTATCCCCTCACGCTTCCCATGAACTAACCTTGAAGGACCCGACCAGAGCCCTGACCTCCGTCCCACACACCTGCTACATGGAAGGTGTTCTCCACATCAGTTCAAGGCAGTGTCACCCTTCAGGATGTTCAGGCTCTAAACCTTGGAGTCCTCCTCCAGATGTCTCTCTCCTTCCTTCTCCTTGTCTCTCCCTTGCACTTAACGGTTCTCTTTTCCTTCGTAGCTTTGTAGCTCATTCCCCCTTCCACTTTCCACACCACCTTCTGGTCTGTTAATTAAATATTACCTGGTTTCCACTGACACCTTCCCTGGGTTCCCAATTTAAAATCACAACACCATCCTCCTCCTCTGCTTTTTTCCTCCAAATTATATCCTCACCCAATTATGTATTATTCTCATTAATCTTGCTTAATTAATTAGCAGACATTATTAATGCCTGTTTCCCCCGTCACCACCACTAGACTATGAACTCCTAAGGACTCCTTCCTTCCACCACTGTTGTACCTGCTTCACCTATAACTGCTTGGCACATACAATGTGCTCCATAAATATTTGTTGAACAAAAGACTAGGCACAACTTAGGATTCACTCCTCCATGTGGCATCCATAAGCCCTGTATGCAGGTAAAATGTCAGTGGGTTGACTAAATATTGGAAGTGGAAAAAAATTCACCTCTTTGGTTTGCAGTTGTCTAGGACCTTTAGGCCAATGGAAAACCCAGTTTTCCTTAGAATTAAGCCAGTGCCGCCAGACTTGCCAGTTTACCATGCTTGTCTGACTGGTCCTCAGCATGGGTCATACATGTCCAGTGAATTCAAACAAAATCTTGAGAAGACACAAACCTTGCACTTCGGCTGGGCACGGTGGCTCACGCCTGTAATCCCAGCACTCTGGGAGGCCAAGGCAGGCGGATCACAAGGTCAGGAGATCGAGACCATCCTGGCTAACATGGTGAAACCCCGTCTCTACTAAAAACACAAAAAATTAGCTGGGCATGGTGGCGGGCGCCTGTAGTCCCAGCTACTCAGGAGGCTGAGGCAGGAGAATGGTGTGAACCCAGGGGGCGGAGCTTGCAGTGAGCGGAGATCCCGCCACTGCACTCCAGCCTGGGGGACAGAGCAAGACTCTGTCTCAAAAAAAAAAAAAAAAAAGAAATGGGGAATGAAGGGCAGGGTTGTTTTGTGTGTGTGTGTGTGTGTGTGTGTGTGTGTGTTTAATGAGACGGAGTCTCACTCTGTGGCCCAGGCTGGAGTGCAGTGGCGTGGTCTCCGCTCACTGCAACCTCCACCTCCCCGGTTCACGCCATCCTCCTGCCTCAGCCTTCTGAGTAGCTGGGACTACAGGCGCCCGCCACAACGCCCTGCTAATTTTTTGTATATTTAGTAGAGACGGCGTTTCACCGTGTTAGCCAGGATGGTCTCGATCTCCTGACCTTGTGATCCACCTGCCTCGGCCTCCCAAAGTGCTAGGATTACAGGCTTGAGCCACCGTGCCTGGCCCATTCCCCATTTCTATCATAATCTACACAGAGTTTTGAATAGGCATTTTAAAATCAACAATATATTATTTACAATTTTGTTGGTTAGTATACATAACTCTAACTCACTGTTAAAAATTGCCTGTCTTTATATCCATTAAATGACACTTGTATATGCTCCAATTTTTCACTAATGATTTCGAGAGCATTCTGGGACACAGGTGTCTGGACCTTTCATAAGTAAACAGAATTCCTAGCGATGGAATTGTGTATACAGTATGGAAATACCTTATACTGTCCTGGATATTGTAAAGGTGAACCAACATTCTGTTAAATTTAGAGCAAGTTGTAGAAAACTATATGATACTTAATTCTGTGCTATATGTATAATGGTTTCTTGGGGTTTTTTAAATTTTTTTTTTCTTAGAGACAGTGTCTCACTCTCTTGCCCAGTCTGGAGTGCAGTGGCACAATCACAGTTCACTGCAGCCTCGACCTCCTAGGCTCAAGTGATACTCCCACCTCACCTCCCAAGTAGCTGGGACTACAGGCATGTGCCACCACGTCCAGCTAACTTTTTTTGTAAGAGAGAGGGACCTCACCATGTTGCCCAGGTTGGTCTTGAACTCCTGGGCGCAAGCAATCCTGCCTCAGCCTCCCAAAGTGCTGGCACTACAGGCATGAGCCACTGCACCCTGCCTGCTGCTATATATAATGTACATTTTAAGAACTCTATATAGATTCATTTATGTATATGTTTAGAAAAAAATTCTGGAATGGGCAGGGTGCAGTGGCTCACACCTGTAATTCCAGCACTTTGGGAGGCCAAGGCGGGCAGATCGTGAGGTCAGGAGTTCGAGACCAGCCTGACCAACTGGTGAAACCCCATCTCTACTAAAAAAATACAAAAATTAGCTGGACATGTTGGCGCACACCTGTAATCCCAGCTACTTGGGGGGCTGGGGCAGGAGAATCACTTGAAGCCAGGAGGTAGAGGTTGTGGTGAGCCGAGATCGTGACATTGCACTCCAGCCCGGGCAACAGAGCGAGACTCTGTCTCAAAAAAATAAAAATAAAGAAAAGAAAATAAATTCTGGAATGAATCAAAATATAGTCATGCATCATTTAACGGGGATTCATTATGAAAAATGCACTGTTAGGAGATTTCATAGTTGTGCAAACATTATAGGGTGTACTTACACAAACCTAGATTGTATAGCCTACTATACACCCTATATGGTAAAAGCTTATTACCCCTAGGCTACAAACCTGTATGGCATATTATTCAACTGAATCCTGTAGGCAACTGTAATACAATGGGTAGTACTGTACTTTTTATAGGACTGGCAGTGCAATAGGTTTGTTTACACAAGCATCATGCCAAACACTTCATGTGTTGTGCTGTCACCATTCTGATGGTTACAATGCCACTGTTATAGGAGTTTTTCAGTTCTATTATAGTCTGATGGGACCACTGTTGTATTTGAGGCCCATCATTGACTGAAATGTCATTATGTGATATAGATATATGAATACTATTCAGCCTAAAAAGATGGAAATCTGGCCGGGCGCGGTGGCTCATGCCTGTAATCCCAGCACTTTGGGAGGCTGAGGTGTGCTGATCACATGAGGTCAGGAGTTTGAGACCAGCCTGGCCAACATGGTGAAACCCGGTCTCTACTAAAAATACAAAAATTAGCTGGATGTGATGGCGCACGCCTGTAATCCCAGCTACTCTGGAGGCTGAAGCACAAGAATTGCTTGAACCCAAGAGGCAGAGGTTGCAGTGAGTCGACATTGTGCCACTGCACTCCAGCCTGGGCAACAGAGTGAGACTCTGCCTCAAAAAAATAAATAAATAAAAAATAAAAAGATGGAAATCCTGTCATTTTCAGTGACATGGATAAACTTGGAGGATATTATGTTAAGTGAAATAAACCAGGCACAGAAAGAAAAATATCTCATGCTTTCACCTATGTGTGGAATGTACAGAAGTTGGACTCACAGAGAATAAAATGGTGGTTACAAGAGATTTGGGGGTGGGGGGTTTCAGGAGCCGTTGGTGAAGAAACAACAGCTATTCCATGAAGGTTCCCATTGATAAATGCAGAAGGAATGAGAGAGAGAGAGAGAAAATCACCACTGGACCACAGTAATCATTGCCTCAGGCAAAATTGACCCCTGATGCTGAAACTCGTGGGTGATGGTTTAAGCAGAAACAAGATATTTGCATAGTCTGAAGTATTCCTCCACAATATTTAGTGATACAAATGGAAGAACCACGAGTTTTCAGTAAAGAACACAAGCAAGTGATTTCCTAGCCAAGTGATCAAAATTGACATCACCTGTCCTGAAATACGATGCACTGAGAAGGGCACGTGATCACATCATTTTGTGGCATCCTTCTCAATAATGTATAGCTTCAGTCTAATCCTGAGTAAACATCAGACAAACCCAAACTGAGATGCACTCTAGAAAATAACTGGTATTCTTCAGAAGTGCCAAGGTCATAAAAGACAAGATAGACTAAGAAACTGTGCAAGGGCCAGGCGCGGTGGCTCAAGCCTGTAATCCCAGCACTTTGGGAGGTCAAGGCGGGCGGATCACGAGGTCAGGAGATCGAGACCACGGTGAAACCCTGTCTCTACTAAAAATACAAAAAATTAGCCAGGTGCGATAGCGGGCGCCTGTAGTCCCAGCTACTCAGGAGGCTGAGGCAGGAGAATGGCGTGAACCTGGGAGGCAGAGCTTGCAGTGAGCCGAGATTGCACCACTGCACTCCAGCCTGGGTTACAGAGCGAGACTCCGACTCAAAAAAAAAAAAAAGAAACTGTGCAAGATGAGACAAGACCAAGGACAACTAAACATGATGTGGGATTCTGAATTGTATCCTAGAACAGAAAAACTAAATTCGTGAAAAAAGTGGTGAAATGCAAATAATTTCTTAGTTTTGAAAATTATTTTGTGGGCCAGGCGTGGTGGCTCACGCCTGTAATCCTAAAACTTTGGGAGGCCAAGGCGGGTGGATCACCTGAGTTCAAGAGCTTGAAACCAGCCTGGCCAACATGGGGAAACCCCTTCTCTACTAAAAATACAAAACTTAGCCAGGCATGGTGGCAGGCATCTGTAATCCCAGCTGTTCGGGAGGCTGACGCATGAGAATCACTTGAACCCAGGAGGCGGAGGTTGCAGTGAGCCAAGATCACGCCACTGCACACCAGCCTAGGCGACAGAGCAAGACTACATCTCAAAAAAAAAGAAAAAAAATTGTTCTACGGTTAGGTAAGATGCTAACATAAGTAGAAGCTGCCTAGTGGGTGTATTGAAACACTATGATTTTTGAAATTCTTTTGAAAGTCTAAAATTATCTCAAAATTAAAAATGAAAAAAGTAAAGGTACAATGTGTAAAATATCCTGCCACACATTAAAATACATACATATAAAATATGCATATATCACATAAAATTTCTTTGGGTAGAGCTGGAAGACTGAGAGCCATGAATGGGAGAGGCTTTTCATGTTTTATTTTTATAAATATATGTAATAGAGCCGGGGTCTCACTATGTTGCCCAGGCTGGTCTTGAACTCCTGGGCTCCAGCGATCTCTCCCACCTTGGTCTCCCAAAGTACTAGGATGACAGGCGTGAGCCACTGCGCCAGCCACTTTTGTTCACATACCCCTTTATATCTTCTGAATTTGCTACAATGACATATATTACATATTTTAAAACAAAAATTAAGTAAAATCAAAGAAAAGGTTGGCAACATAATGAGTGGATTGCTAGACTTAGCCTAATAATTGGCTCAGGTTTCACAGAACTGGACTGTGAAACAAGGTCCAGTTTCCTTTCTGAATCTATCAGTCACCAACATAGCTGGTCTGGGATGCTTTATCTTTGGAGGTCTTAGAAAACTACTAAAACCCAAAGAAGGTATCAAGATATTTCCTGGTAATATTTTTGCAATTCTGGGAACATATATAACAAATTGCATCCCATTCCAGTATTAAAATAAGTATAGAGGCCAGACGCAGTGCCTTACACTTGTAATCCAAGCACTTTAGGAGGCCGAGGTGGGCAGATCACCTGAGGTCAGGGGTTCAAGACCAGCCTGGCTGATATGGTGAAACCTCATCTGTACTAAAAATACAAAAATTAGCTGGGCATGGTGGCAGACTCCTGTAATCTCAGCTTCTCAGGAGGCTGAGGCACGAAAATTGCTTAAACCTGGGAAACAGGTTGCAGTGAGCCAAGATTTCACTACTGCACTCCAGCCTGCCTAAGTGACAGAGCAAGGCTCCATCTCAAAAATATATATATAATATAAAAAAATAGAGAGAGATAATAAAGAAACAAACTTGAAGTCATGGAATTCACATTTCTTTAACTGGTTTCAATGAAACTGTTATCTATTTTGTATTCACTACAATCATAAGGAGACAACATAGCATAAGAGCCAAGATTCAAATCTCAACTTTTCCATTTACTGGTTGAATGACTTTAGATAAGTTTTTTAGTTTCTCTGTGTCTGAATTTCAAGGCAGTAATCAGAGAACCAACCTCATGGGCTTCTTCGAATATTGAAGAAGAGCACACATCCAAAACAGAAAGGACCTGGCACTTGAGCAAGCCCTCAAAGGTTAAGAAATAAATTTTTAAGATATTCTAGCGACTTTTAAAAGTTTTTAGCATTTAAGAGAATATATTGGATTTTGATTTAATTATTATTATTTTTTGAGACATAGTCTCACTCTGTCACCCAGGCTGGAGTGCAGTGGCACGATCTTGGCTCACTGCAACCTCCACCTCCTGGGTTCAAGTGATTCTCCTGCCTCAGGCTCCCAACTAGCTGGGATTACAGGAGCCCGCCACCACACCTGGCTAATTTTTGTATTTTTAGTAGAGACGGGGTTCACCATGTTGGCCAGGATGGTCTTGAACTCCTGACCTCAAGTGATCTGCCCACCTTGGCCTCCCAAAGTGCTGGAATTACAGGTGTGAGCCACCGCGCCCAGCCAATTTAATTTTTTATTTATTTTATTTATTTATTTATTTTTGTGTGTGTGTGTGAGACGGAGTCTCAGTCTTGTTGCCCAGGTTGGAGTGCAATAGCACGATCTTGGCTCACTGCAACCTCTGCCTCCCAGGTTCAAGCAATTCTTCTGCCTCAGCCTCCTGAGTAGCTGGGATTACAGACGCCCACCACCATGCCCCGCTAATTTTTTTGTATTTTTAGTAGAGATGGGGTTTCACCATGTTGGCCAGGCTGGTCTCGAACTCCTCCTGACCTCAGGTGATCCACCCACCTTAGCCTCCCAAAGTGCTGGGATTATAAGCATGAGCCACCACACCCAGCCAATTTAATTAAAATTTACATGTTTCATTCAATATATCCTATTATTATTATTATTATTATTATTATTATTATTATTATTATTATTTTCAGACGGAGTCTCACTCTGTTGCCCAGGCTGGAGTGCTATGGCATGGTCTCGGCTCACTGCAGCCTCTGCTTCCTGGGTTCAAGCGATTCTCCTGCCTCAGCCTCCCGAGTAGCTGGGGTTACAGGTACCTGCCACCATGCCCAGCTGATTTTTTGTATTTTTAATAGAGACGGAGTTTCACCATGTTGGCCAAGCTGTTCTGAAACTCCTGACCTGGTGATCCACCTGCCTCAGCCTCCCAAAGTGCTGGGATTACAGGTGTGAGCCACCACGCCTGGCCTCCGATTATTTTTAAATTGAGCAAATTATATTTTTAAGTCTGTAAGTTTTGGGTTATTAGTTATGAAAGCAGGTACATATGCACTTAGTGTTTTTATTGCAGAAATGTTCATTAGTAGTCATAAATTAAGTAATCAGGGATCAAACAAGGTAGTAACAAGTATTCTTTATCTTCAACCAGAATGAATCTTTCCATACAGCTCCCTGAATCCTCACCCTTCCTGCCTCCTGCTCCTACTTATACTCCTCCTTCTACCAGAAGCTGCTCCCCTCCACCAGAGCTCTAAATCACAACCCCTCTGCTTTCGCTGGGGCTTGGAGGCTGCTACCTCTAGACTCTCCCTCCCACTGCATCAACCCTGCCCTCCCTCACCCAACACCCTGAGTAATTAAGCTCCCTCTTCCCCTAGCCTCTCCATTCCCAGCTATTTCCCCATCTCAGCAAAAATTATCCAGATTTTCCCATCCAGGAGCATCAGTTCTGCTTACTAAAAACATCCACTAAACATATTCCACATGCATCCCCATTTAAGTTTTTCAACTCATTCCAACCTGGTTTCTAAGACTCTCACTCCTGCAACTGAACTGCTTGTGCTAAAGCTAGCAGTGAGCCCTGTGGTTCACAAACCAAGGAGCTATTTTATGCCCTCATCTGATTGGACTGCTGGACAGAATTCCCCAGAATAGGTAATACCCTCTTTGTAGCTTGGGGTGGGGGTTGGTGCCCCGGGGCGGTGGGGGTGGGAGTTGAAGACTCTTTAGAAAATTTTCATTTAGCTGGACGCGGTGGCTCACGCCTGTAATCCCAACACTTTGAGAGGCCGAGAGAGGTAGATCACGAGGTCAAGAGATCGAGACCATCCTGGCCAACATGGTGAAACCCTGTCTCTACTACAAATACAAAAAAATTAGCCAGGTGTGGTGGCGCACGCCTGTAGTCCCAGCTACTCAGGAGACTGAGGCAGGAGAATCGCTTGAACCCAGGAGGCAGAGATTGCAGTGAGTTGAGATTGTGCCACTGCACTCCAGCCTGGGCAGCAGACTAGAAAAGAAAGAAAGAAAAGAAAGAAAAGAAAATTTTCACTTAAACCCCCAAACACTGTGAGAAGACACAACTACCTTTTGAAAATGTTTTTCCTTTTACCCTGGAAAGAACACTGATCAACACTAAACTAATGTAAATTATTTATTATATAAGCATTAGAGTGCCCGGGCAAGGTGGCTCATGCCTGTAATCCCAGCACTTTGGGAGGCTGAGGCGGGTGGATCATAAGGTTAGGAGTTCAAGACCAGCCTGGATAAGATGGTGAAACCCCCGTCTCTGTTAAAAATACAAAAATTAGCTGGGCATGATGCCGGGTGCCTGTAATCCCAGCTACTCGGGAGGCTGGCAGAGAATTGCTTGAACTCAGGAGGCAGAGGTTGCAATGAGCCAAGATCAGGCCACTGCACTCCAGCCTGGCGACAGAGAGAGACTCCGACTCAAGGTAAATAAATAAATAAATAAATAAATAAATAAATAAATAAATAAATAAAATCATTAAAGCATTATTTAAAAGCTGGAGTTTGCAATTACTTAAACCATTACAGATTTAAGAACAATTGCCCACACACACATCCATTTCCCTGTCCCCATCTTTCATGGCACAAACAGAACTGGGGTCTTGGCCTCTTGATCCCCAGACCAGCAGGCTTTCCGCAAGCAACGCCATCCCTGCCTGAGATTCCCTCAGGCCCCAGCCTTAAACGGAGTGCCCAGAGGCCCATGAAGAACTGTGCAACTGCCTGGCTCGTGCTCTGGCTAAAAAGAGAGCAGCTGATCATGTGCATGCCTTGTGGAGATGACCCTAGAGCTGTGATTTTTCAACAGCATGCATCCACATCACCTGGAGGTCTTCTTAAAACAGGGGTCTCTGTGCCTCACCCCCAGAGTTTCTGATTCTGTGGATGTGGGGTAGGCGACAGAGTTTGTTGTTGTTGTTGTTTATTTGTTTTTGAGACAGAGTCTTGCTCTGTCGCCCAGGCTGGAGTGCAGTAATGGTGCAATCCCTGCTCACTGCAACCTCTGCCTCCGGGGCTCAAGCGATTCTCCTGCCTCAGCCTCCCGAGTAGCTGGAATTACAGGCACCGCACCACCAGGCCCAGTTAATTTTTTTTTTTTTTTTTTGAGACGGAGTCTGGCTCAGTTGCCCAGGCTGTAGTGCAGTGACGGGATCACGGCTCACTGTAAGTTCCGCCTCCTGGGTTCACACCATTCTCCTGCCTCAGCCTCCCAGGTGCCTGCCACCACGCCCGGCTAATTTTTTGTATTTTTAGTAGAGACAGGGTTTCACTGTGTTAGCCAGGATGGTCTTGATCCCCTGACCTCATGATCCGCCCGCCTTGGCCTCCCAAAGTGCTGGGATTACAGGTGTGAGCCACCACACCCGGCTGCAATTTTTGTATTTTTAGTAGAGATGGGGTTTCACTATGTTGGCCAGGCTGGTCTTGAGTTCCTGACCTCAGGTGATCCACCTGCCTCAGCCTCCCAAAGCGTTGGGATTACAGGCGTGAACCACCGCGTCCGGCTTTTTTTTTTTTCTTTTTGGACAGGGTCTCACTCCGATTGTCCAGGCTAGAGTGCAGTGACACGATTTTGGCTCACTACAGCCTCGACTTCCCTGGACTCAGGTGATCCTCCCAAGTAGCTGGGACTTCAGGTGGGCGCCACATAGCCCAGCTAATTTTTCATATCTTTTTGTAGAGACGGGGTTTCACCATGTTGCCCAGGCTGTGACTTCTGGGCTCAAGCGATCCTCCCACCTCGGCCTCCCAAAGTACTGGGATTGCAGGCGTCAGCCACCGCGCCCGGCCGAGTTTTTTGTTTTTTCTTGAGACGGAGTCTCGCTCTGTTGCCCAGGCTGGAGAGCAGTGGCGCGATCTCGGCTCACTGCAACCTCCTTGTCCCAGGATCAAGCGATTCTCCTGCCTCCGCCTCCCTAGTAGCTGGGATTACAGGCACGCGCGACAGGCTAATTTTTGTATTTTTAGTAGAGATGGGTTTCACCATGTTGGCCAGGCGGGTCTGAAACTCCTGACCTCAAGTGATCGGCCTCGGCCTCCCAAAGTGCTGGGATTACAGGCGTGAGCCAACGCGCCTGGCAGTTTGCATTTTTAAGGAGTTCTCAGGTGATGCTGATGCTGTTGATTGCAGGACTCCACTTTGAGATCAGCTCTCCTAGAGTATCTAAGTGACGGGGCAGACCCGCAAAAGAGATTTAGTGGAAGATGGCCCCCTAGAGGAGCTGCCCTGGGATTCCCGGGACTTCTAAACCTACAGTGCACAAATGTCCTAGATTTTCCACCTTTGGTTGCTTCTAGCCACAATCTTCCTTCCCAACCACATCTTGCTCTTTCTACTCACAAACCAGGAGGCATACCCAGGGTTTTTTTTTAACTTGGTGATTTGCAGAACTGTCCAGGGCCTTCAGACTAAGGAGCTGGAGTGATCCTGAAAGATCCCGGAAGCGAAACTCACCTTTCCGGGCACCTGGGTGAAGGAAGCTTTTCCTACCAGGGCCCCTGAAGCCACTCACCTCGATTTCTGCGGATCCGAAGGTGGAAAGACACTGTCCCGATCAGGAGCATCGCAAGGGTCTGGAGAAAGGGCCATCCATAAATGAAGATCAGGACTTCGCATCCTGAGACTGTTTCAATCACAAATAAGACTCGAACAGCCTCTGGAAGGCCGACAGCACTTCGCGTTTCTGGCCTGGGAAAGGAAGGGTGCGCTAAGGCACAAGTAGTACAGCTCCTCCCGGCACCGCAGAACCCGCAGGCGGGAAGAGACCAGACACCAACGGAGAAGCGAAGTTCAGGACGCGAAGGAAAGGGCTACTTGGGGTCGGGGTCAGCCCAGACTGGACCAATGCGCAGTCTAGGTGGATTAACGCGCCACCGCGAGAGGTGGGCACGGGACCACATGCGGCTGGCAAGACCTCCCAGGGCTCAAGCCCCAGGCTCGGTCACCAAACAACGGTGATAACATCCACAACTCGACGTAAACCATGGGCCCTGATCGTTCTCCAATAATCGACTGAACTGAGGGCGTGACCAAACGACAAGAACCGGCGGAGAGGACCCGAAGAACGGAGCAGCATCCCGCCGCAAGCCTCCAGGAAAGCCGGAGGCACTGGAACAGAAGGGTCTGGGCTCCGCGCCTTAATTACACCGCCCTGGACCCGCCTCTTCCGCGGCTCGCTCCTCTGACCCGCACCCGAAGGTGCTGTCCCGCACACGGACTCACTCGCCCTCCGTTTCTTCGATCCTTTAGACGACTTTTTACTGTTCAGGGATGCTCTCCGTTACCGCCTCTGCCATTTGGTTGCCTTCCCTGCGGTCCAAGGGCCTGGAACAATCCCCAGGGCTGCCAGGCCAGCGTTTTCCAGGGCCTCCAGCCTACAGCGCCGCCACCTGGGGCTGGAGCCAGAAACGCAGGGGCGGGGGGCTCACCGGCTGCCAAGTAGAGGGCGTCGAAAATGGGGCTGGGTGTATAAGAATGCTTGTGATTTTTGTACATTGATTTTGTATCCTGAGACTGCTGAAGTTGCTTATCAGCTTAAGGAGATTTCAGGCTGAGACGATGGGGTTTTCTAGATATACAATCATGTCATCTGCAAACAGGGACAATTTGACTTCCTCTTTTCCTAATTGAATACCCTTTATTTCTTTCTCCTGCCTGATTGCCCTGCCAGAACTTCCAACAATATGTTGAATAGCAGTGGTGAGAGAGGGCATCCTTGTCTTGTGCCAGTTTTCTAAGGGAATGCTTCCAGGTTTTGCCTATTCGGTACGATATTGGCTGTGGTTTTGTCATAAGTGGCTCTTATGATTTTTAGATACATCCCATCAATACCTAATTTATTGAGAGTTTTTAGCACGAAGGGCTGTTGAATTTTGTCAAAGGCCTCTTCTGCATCTATTGAGATAATCGTGTGGTTTTTGTCTTTGGTTCTGTTAATGTGATGGATTACGTTTATTGATTTGCAGATGTTGAACCAGCCTTGCATCCCAGGGATGAAGCCCACTTGATCATGGTGGATAAGCTTTTTGATGTGCTGCTGGATTCGGTTTGCCAGTATTTTATTGAGGATTTTTGCACTGATGTTCATTAGGGATATTGGTCTAAAATTCTTTTTTTTGGTTGTGTCTCTGCCAGGCTTTGGTATCAGGATGATGCTGGCCTCATCAAATCAGTTAGGGAGGATTCCCTCTTTTTCTATTGATTGGAATAGTTTCAGAAGGAATGGTACCAGCTCCTCCTAGTACCCCTGGTAGAATTCGGCTATGAATCCGTCTGGTCCTGGACTTTTTTGGCTGGTAGGCTATTAATTATTGGCTCAATTTCAGAGCCTGTTATTGGCCTCTTCAGGGATTCGCTTTCTTCCTGGTTTAGTCTTGGGAGGGTGTATGTGTCCAGGAATTTATCCATTTCTTCTAGATTTTCTAGTTTATTTGCGTAGAGGTGTTTGTAGTATTCTCTGATGGTAGTTTGTATTTCTGTGGGATCAGTGGTGATATCCCCTTTATCATTTTTTATTGCGTCTATGTGATTCTTCTCTCTTTTCTTCTTTATTAGTCTTGCTAGCGGTCTATCAATTTTGTTGGTCTTTTCAAAAAACCAGCTCCTGGATTCATTGATTTTTTTTTTTTTTTTCATACGGAGTCTCGCTCTGTTGCCCAGGCTGGAGTGCAGTGGCGCAATCTCGGCTGACTGCAAGCTCCACCTCCCGGGTTCACACCATTCTCCTGCCTCAGCCTCTCCGAGTAGCTGGGACTACAGGCGCCCGCCACCACGCCTGGCTAATTTTTTTGTATTTTTAGTAGAGACGGGGTTTCACCGTGGTCTTGATCTCCTGACCTTGTGATCTGCCCTCCTCGGCCTCCCAAAGTGCTGAGATTACAAGCGTGAGCCACTGCGCCCGGCGAATTCATTGATTTTTTTGAAGGGTTTTTGTGTCTCTATCTCCTTCAGTTCTGCCCTGATCTTAGTTATTTCTTGTCTTCTGCTAGCTTTTGAATGTGTTTGCTCTTGCTTCTCTAGTTCTTTCAATTGCGATGTTAGGGTGTCAATTTTGGATCTTTCCTGCTTTCTCTTGTGGGCCTTTAGTGCTATAAATTTCCCTCTACCCACTGCTTTAAATGTGTCCCAGAGATTCTGGTATGTTGTGTCTTTGTTCTCACTGGTTTCAAAGAATATCTTTATTTCTGCCTTCATTTCATTATGTACCCAATAGTCATTCAGGAGCAGGTTGTTCAGTTTCCATGTGGTTGAGTGGTTTTGAGTGAGTTTCTTAATCCTGAGTTCTGGTTTGATTGCACTGTAGTCTGAGAGACAGTTTCTTATAATTTCTGTTCTTTTACATTTGCTGAGGAGTGCTTTACTTCCAACTATGTGGTCAATTTTGGAATAAGTGCGGTGTGGTGCTGAGAAGAATGTACATTCTGTTGATTTGGGGTGGAGAGTTCTGTAGATGTCTATTAGGTCTGCTTGGTGCAGAGCTGAGTTCAATTCCTGGATATCTTTTTTAACTTCCTGTCTCACTGATCTGTCTAATGTTGACAGTGGGGTGTTAAAATCTCCCACTATTATTGTGTGGGAGTCTAAGTCTCTTTGTAGGTCTCTAAGGACTTGCCTTATGAATCTGGGTGCTCCTGTATTGGTTGCATATATATTTAGGATAGTTAGCTCTTCTTATTGAATTGATCCCTTTACCATTATGTAATGGCCTTCTTTGTCTCTTTTGATCTTTGTTGGTTTAAAGTCTGTTTTATCAGAGACTAGGATTGCAACCCCTGTCTTTTTTTGTTTTCCATTTGCTTGGTAGATCTTCCTCCATCCCTTTATTTTGAGCCTATGTGTGTCTCTGCACCTGAGATGAGTCTCCTGAATACAGCACACTGATGGGTCTTGACTCTTTATCGAATTTGCCAGTCTGTGTCTTTTAATTGGAGCATTTAGCCCATTTACCTTTAAGGTTAATATTATTATGTGTGAATTTGATCCTGTCATTATGATGTTAGCTGGTTATTTTGCTCATTAGTTGATGCGGTTTGTTCCTAGACAAACAGAGAGCCAAATCATGAGTGAACTCCCATTCACAATTGCTTCAAAGAGAATAAAATACCTAGGAATCCAACTTACAAGGGATGTGAAGGACCTCTTCAAGGAGAACTACAAACCACTGCTCAACAAAATAAAAGAGGACACAAACAAATGGAAGAACATTCCATGCTCATGGATAGGAAGAATCAATATTGTGAAAATGGCCATACTGCCCAAGGTAATTTATAGATTCAATACCATCCCCACTAAGCTACCAAGACTTTCTTCACAGAACTGGAAAAAACTACTTTAAAGTTCATATGGAACCAAAAAAGAGCCCACATTTCCAAGACAATCCTAAGCCAAAAAACTAAGCTGGAGGCATCATGCTACCTGACTTCAAACTATACTACAAGGCTACAGTAACCAAAACAGCATGGTACTGGTACCAAAACAGAGATATAGACCCATGGAACAGAATACAGCCCTCGGAAATAATACCACACATTTACAACCATCTGATCTTTGACAAACCTGACAAAAACAAGAAATGGGGAAGGGATTCCCTATTTAACAAATGGTGCTGGGAAAACTGGCTAGCCATATGTAGAAAGCTGAAAATGGATCCCTTCCTTACACCTTATACAAAAATTAATCCAAGATGGATTAAATACTTAAATCTTAGACCTAAAACCATAAAAACTCTAGAAGAAAATCTAGGCAATACCATTCAGGACATAGGCATGGGTAAGGACTTCATGTTTAAAACACCAAAAACAATGGCAACAAAAGCCAAAATTGACAAACGGGATCTAATTAAACTAAAGAGCTTCTGCACAGCAAAAGAAACTACCATCAGAGTGAACAGGCAGCCTACAGAATGGGAGAAAATTTTTGCAATCTACTCATCTGACAAAGGGCTAATATCCAGAATCTGCAAAGAACTCAAACAAACTTACAAGAAAAAAACAACCCCATCAACAAATGGGCAAAGGATATGAACAGACGCTTCTCAAAAGAAGACATTTATGCAGCCAACAGACACATAGATAAATGCTCATCATCACTGGCCATCAGAGAAATGCAAATCAAAACCACAATGAGACACCATCTCACACTGGTTAAAATGGCAATCATTAAAAAGTCAGGAAACAACAGGTGCTGGAGAGGATGTGGAGAAATAGGAACACTTTTACACTGTTGGTGGGACTGTAAATTAGTTCAACCATTGTGGAAGAAGTGTGGTGATTCCTCAAGAATCTAGAACTAGAAATACCACTTGATCCAGCCATCCCGTTCGTGGGTATATACCCAAAGGATTATAAATCATGCTGCTATAAAGACACATGCACACATATGTTTATTGTGGCACTATTCACAATAGCAAAGACTTGGAACCAACCCAAATGTCCATCAGTGATGGACTGGATTAAGAAAATGTGGCACATACACACCATGGAATACTATGCAGGCATAAAAAATGATGAGTTCATGTCCTTTGTAGGGACATGGATGAAGCTGGAAACCATCATTCTCAGCAAACTATCGCAAGGACAAAAAACCAAACACCGCATGTTCTCACTAATAGGTGGGAATTGAACAATGAGAACACTTGGACACAGAAAGGGGAACATCACTCACCAGGGCGCCTGTCTGTGGGGTGGGGGGAGGGGGAGGGATAGCATTAGGAGATATACCTAATGTAAATGATGAGTTAATGGGTGCAGCACACCAACTTGGCACATGTATACATATGTAACAAACCTGCACGTTGTGCACATGTACCCTAGAACTTAAAGTATAATTTTAAAAAAAATTAAAAAAAGAAAATGGGGCTGGGGTGCGGGCGGCGGAAAAATGGAACCCCCGCCTCCTCTGAGGAAGCCAGGATCCATCCTGGAAGCCCCGGAGCTCCCGGGCCGCCTCTCTCTGCCTCCGGCTCCGCACTCCCCCGCCCTTCTGGGGAACCTGCGAGCGGGCACTGGGCCCGGTGGCGGGACCTCAGACCCATGTGGGCGACGCGCCTTCGCGGGCTGTCGGCTTAGCTGGCGACCCCCTACGAGAAAACTGAGGCTCCCGGGACCAGAACAGATGTGTTTGGAGAGGAGGGAACTTGAACTTGGGTCCAATGCTCGATGGCTCCAAGGTCCGCGCCGTCCCTGCCATAACAGATTCACCATTCGAGCGTTCCATTTTACACACACAAATCCGCGTGAGGCAGGAGGAACAGAGCGCAGATACGCGGCAGGAGTGGCTTCGCTGGGCACTGGGAGGCCGGTGGGCTCCTCCCGGGCCACCCTCTCCCCGCCCAGCACACTCAGGCGCCCGGCCTGACAAAGGCTTCTTTGTCTCCTAAACAAGACACTGAAAAATAGCAAGCTAGCCGGGCCCGGTGGCTCAAGCCTGTAATCCCAGCACTTGGGAGGCCGAGGCGGGCCGATCACGAGGTCAGGAGATCGAGACCATCCTGGCTAACACGGTGAAACCCCGTCTCTACTAAAAATACAAAAAATTCGCCGGGCGTGTTGGCGGGCGTCTGTAGTCCCAGCTACTCGGGAGGCTGAGGCAGGAGAATGGCGTGAACCCCGGAGGCGGAGCTTGCAGTGAGCCGAGATCGCGCCACTGCACTCCAGCCTGGGGGACAGAGAAAGACTCTGTCTCAAAAAAAAAAAAAAAAAAAAAAAAAAAGAAAGAAAAATAGCAAGCTTAAGAATCACCATAAATAAGATTCTAGCTCTACCTAGTGGCCAAAAATGGGATTAACCCCCTGAAATGAGGAATTTTACCACATTTGCGAAACTGTGAAGGATCTTAACAGAAAATAGGGAGATAGAGGGGGACCCAAATGTTAAGTTAAAAGGACAGACACTAGGTTAAAATACATATGGTCGCTCTCTTCCCAGCACGGTTGCAGCCTTCAGCCCACACAGGATAATGGTGACACCTGAGGTACTGAACATGAAAAAAACTGTATGAGGCCGGGCGTGGTGGCTCACGCCTGTAATCCCAGCACTTTGGGAGGCCAAGGCAGGTGGATCACCTGAGGTCAGGAGTTCAAGACCAGCCTGGCCAATATGGCAAAACCCTGTCTCTACTAAAAATACAAAAATTAGCCAAGCATGGTGGCAGACGCCTGTAATTCCAGCTACTCAGGAGGCTGAGGCAGGAGAATCACTTGAACCTGAAAGGCGGAGGTTTCAGTTAGCCAAGATTATGCCATTGCACTCCAGCCTACACAACAAGAGCAAAACTCTGTCTCAAAAAATTAAATAAAAATTAGCTAGGCATGATGGCAGGCACCTGTAGTCCCAGCTACTCAGGAGGCTGAGACAGGAGAATCAATGGAACCCGGGAGGCAGAAGTTGCAGTGAGCCGAGATTGTGGCATTGCATTCCGGCCTGGGCAACAAAAGCGAGACTCTGTCTCAAAACAAAAACTGTATGAAGGTAAAACAAAAGAAGTGTACGGATTGTTAGATGGTCCAGGAAAAGTCCTCCTGAAGTCCAAGGACCGAATTACAGTGGTTAATGCAGCTAGAAAAAATCACCTGGAAGGGTAGTTTTCAGTTGTTACAAAAAGCAGGTATTAAAACTATTTTCACCAGAAAATGTGGGGAGACAGCTTTCATTGCACCCCAGTGTGAAGTAGTTCCAACTAAATGGGTTTGCAGAATAGCAACTGGTTCATTTCTCAAAAGAAATAAATCCCAGTGTCAAGGAAGGATATAAGTTTTATCCATCTAAAGTGGAGATGTTTTTCAAGAATGATGCTGATAATGACCCACAGTGATCTGAGGAACAGTTGATTGCTGCAAAATTTTGCTTTATTGGACTTGTTATAGGCCAAACTGAAGGGGATATCATGAGTCATGCTACACAGGTTATTTTTGAAATACTGGAGAAATCCTGGTTACCCCAGAACTATACACTGGTTGATATGAAGATTGAATTTGGTGTTGATATAACCACCAAAGAAATTGTTCTTGCTGATGATTCCTGGAGACTGGCCATTACGAGATTGAAGCCAACAGAAAGACAAACAGTCTTATTGGGAGCTCAAAGAAGTAACTCCTGAAGGGCTCCAAATGATAAAGAAAAGCTTTGAGGCCGGGCACGGTGACTCATGCCTGTAATCCCAGCACTTTGGGAGGCCGAGGCAGGCAGATCACCCGAGGTCGGGAGCTCGAGAGCAGCCTGGCCAACATGGTGAAACCCTGTCTCTACTAAAAATACAAAAATTAGCTGGGCGAGGTGGTGCACGCCTGTAGTCCCAGCTACTCAGGAGGCTGAGGCAGGAGAATCGCTTGAACCCAGGAGGCAGAGCTTGCAGTGAGCCAAGATCGCATCACTGCATTCCAGCCTGGGCGACAGAGTGAGACTCCGTCTCAAAAAAAAAAAAAAAAAGAAAAAGAATAGAAAAGAAAAGCTTTGAGTGGGTTGCAGAGAGAGTGAAGTTGCTTTTGAAATCAGAAAGTTAGTGCACAGTTGTAGTATTGATGAGCTCTACTTCTGATCTTGGTCACTGTGAAAACATCAAGTCCTGTGGAAATGTTGGCACTCCATGTGAACTATCCACACATAGAGGACCAAATGAAACCCTAAAGATTAAAGCTGCGTGTGAAGGGGGTGGCATTGCTATTGTACTTGTGGCAGTGGCAGGCAGAAGCAATGCTTTGGGACCACTGATGTCTGGGAACACTGCATATCCAGTTATCAGCTGTCCTCCCCTCACACCAGACTGGGGAACTCAGGATGTGTGGTCTCTCTTTGAGTACCTGGTGGTCTCGGCTGTTCAACCATCCTTTCTCTGGAAGAATTAGCTCAATTTGTGGCTCAGTATTTGGATTAAACAACTATTCGGTATGGGGCAAACTGCAAGCAGGCATTTTGAACACATGGATTTCCTTGAAGCTGGCTGACAAGAAAATCAGATAATGTAATTTATAAGAAAGAACATCATTGCATTTTTTAGGGGGAAAACTGTAAATTTCTAATTTAGCTGCAGGAAAATCAAGATGAAAAGGTGATTTTAAATTAGAGAACACAAGTAAAATTTATTAGTGAGTGAATGCTTCCCTAGATCCATATTAATAAATATGACCACCTAACCCGTCCTTTCTTGAGCTGGACACCATTTTTCAGTCAGTCTTTATCATTCCTCTGATTTTACCCATTTTTCTTAAGTATTGGTGGTCTCTAGTATTGAGTTCCTTCCTTAATACTCATTGGATGATCTTTACTCTCTCAGCTAAAACTAGCATTACTGACTCCCAGCCATGTGCCTCTAGACTTGGTTTCTTTTTTGATTTTTGGTGGTGTTTGTTTTGAGTCAGGGTTTCACTGTAGCCCAGGCTGGAGTGCAGTGGCATAATCCTGGCTCACGGTTGCCTCCTGCTCCTGGACTCAAGCAGTTCTCTCACCTTAGCCTCCCAAAGTGCTGGGAATACAGGAGTGAGCCACTGTGCCTGGCTAGATTCTTATTTTCAACTGTCCATTTCTCCCTGTACATCGCATGGCCGTTCCCATAAAAACCAGAATGCTCCCAATTTTATTAATCTTCCATCTAGCCTGTAACTCTCGGTATACTCACTGCTGCAAGTCAGAAGCTTGATTTCATCCTTGATGTTTTTCTCTGACCCTTCACATCTCACTCATCACCAAGTCATGTTGATTTTAATTTCTGATTATCCCTTGAGTTTACCCTGTCTTCTCATCCTCTGTACAAAAGCCTCAAGTGAGGATCAAATTGAACATTATCCTGATCTATACCAGTCCCCATTCTCAATCCAGCCATTTCCAAGTTGATTGCCCAAGGACTTCTAACATAATACACTCTTACCTATTTTGCACCAAAGACTTCTTTGAAAATATATATGCTGTTGACCCTTTCTGGAGAATATTGCACACATAAAATTTACCAACAGATTTCATTGGTTCTTGGGTTCTCCTGAAGCCGATCCATAGTTTGTAAATTAAGAATTGCTGATGTGGGCGGGGCATGGTAGCTGGCATCTGTAATCGCAGCACTTTGGGAGGCTGAGTTGGGTGGATCGCCTGAGGTCAGGAGTTCGAGACCAGCCTGGCCAACATGGTGAAACCCCAGCTCTACTGAAAATACAAAAATAGGCCGGGCGCAGTTGCTCACACCTGTAATCCCAGCACTTTAGGAGGTCGAGGCAGGCAGATCACGAGGTCAAGAGATTGAGACCATCCTGGCCAACATGGTGAAACCCTGTCTCTATTAAAAATACAAAAAAAAATTAGCCAGACGTGGTGGTGGGCACCTGTAGTCCCAGCTACTCGGGAGGCTGAGTCAGGAGAATCACTTGAACCTGGGAGGCAGAGGCTACAGTGAGCTGAGATCACTCCACTGCACTCCAGCCTGGGCAATAGAGAGACTCCATCTCAAAAAAAAAAAAAAAAGAAAGAAAGAAAATACAAAAATAAGCCAAGTGTGGTGGCATGTGCCTGTAATCCCAGCTACTCAAGAGGCTGAGGTAGGAGAATCGCTTGAATCTGGGAGGCAGAGGTTGCAGTGAGCCAAGGTCGTGCCATTGCACTCCAGCCCAGACAACAGAGCAGGACTCCATCTCAGGAAAAAAAAAAAAAAAAAAAAATTGCTGATATGACCCATGAAGGGAACTCATTTTCCTCATAATTATTGGACTGCCACGCATTGCTACCTTTAGTTCTTTGAAGGCTTACATTTTTAAAATTAAAACCTATGTATTAGTAGAGCTTTATCTTCACTGCCTCCATGAAACCTTTTGTGACCACAATGACTACAAGTAATTCTTTCTCTGTTAAATTCTAAGCTCCAGAATAGAAGAAAATGTCATTGTACACTGTATTTCCCTCACATTGTCTTATGCTCTGATGTGCTATGTTTAGCTATCTGCCAGAGATGGATAAATTATAAAACTCATATGTACTACTTAAGTTTCTATCTTATACTGGTTTGTCCAGAACAACTAAAAGGATTTAGAAAATTAAGCACAAAACAACAAAAAAAAAAACCCTATGGTCAGATGTTCAATCTTTGGCCAGGAGTGGTGGTTCACACCTGTAATCCCAACACTTTGGGAGGCTGAGGCAGGTGGATCACTTGAGGCCAGGAATTCAAGACCAGCCTGACTAACATGGCAAAACTTCATCTCTACTAAAAATACCAAAAAAAAAAAAAAAAATAGCTGGGCATGGTGCCACATGCCTCCCAGCTATTCAGGAGGCTGAGACCCGAGAATCATTTGAACCCAGGAGGCGGAGGCTGCAGTGAGCTGAGATTGCACCACTGCACTCCAGCCTGGGTGACAGACTGAGACTGCTTCTCATAAAAATAAAAATAAAAATAAAATAAAAAATTAGTCAAGTGAGATGGCCTGTACCTATAGTTCCAGCTAATTGGGAGGTAGAGGCAGGAGAATCTCTTCTGCTCAGGAGTTCAAAGCTACAGTGAGCTATGACTGTGCCACTGCACTCCAGCCTGGGTGACAGAGTAAGACCCCATCTTGAAAAATAAAAAGAAGAAAGAAAAGAAAAAGATGACCAAAAAGAATTGGCTGATTATCTCTCTACCATGGACTTAGTCCCTGACTAAAAATGAAGAAAGTTGGCTATTTACAACATGTAGAAGAACATATCAACAGAAACAATCCTTCACAGCAAACCCGTGAAAATAAGAGGATCTGGAATGGAAGGAAAACCTCATAGTTAAGGTTGCCAGGTAAACTATAAGATGCTCAGTTAAATTGTATAAGTATCTCCCAAATACCTAATATTTAAGGATTTCTTTTCAACAATTGACATCACAAAGTTAACAAATGGGTGACAGATTTGAAGAAGATACTTGTGATACACACAGACACACACGCACACATAACTAAACTAAAAGACATTGATATGTAAACCATGTAAGGAATCCTTGCAAATAAACAAAAACAGGATCTGGATCCCCATAGAAAAATGGCCAAAGAACATGATTAGGTAATTCACAGAAAGGGAAAATAAATGACTTACAAGTACATCAGATAATATACCTAACTGCTAGGAAATGCAGGTTACAACAATAAGGTACAGAAAAACCAAAGTCAGAGGACTGACAATATCTCACTTCAAGACTTAGTATGAAAGCTTGGCCGGGTATATCTCTACTAAAAATATAAAAATTAGCCAGGCATGGTGGTGGGTGCCTGTAATCCCAGCTACTCAAGGGGCTGAGGCAGGAGAATCACTTGAACCCAGGAGGTGGAGGTTGCAGTGAGCCAAGATCGCACCATTGCACCCCAGCCTGGGCGATGGAGCAAGACTCAGTCTAAAAAAAAAAAAAAAAAAAAAAAAACCACACACACACAAATAAAATCTACTTTTTAAAAAATGATAGTAGGTAAGACAAGCTTCAGCCCATTGTCCACCTTGTGGGTATAAAAGGGAAGCTTGATCACTGATAGAGATTTGATAAAGACAAGTGTAGAGAGCTTCAGAAGTACCACTCAGAGAGCTTGCCGTATGTCCTCTAGAATTTGGGAATGGGAAGGCTGGTAACTGACCCATGCCTAACTAGTCCTAAGGCAAGAGGGTGGCTAGCTACCCTAGCTCCCACAAGCAAGAAGTGTCTTCAGTGAGAAGAGGTTACACATCCGTGAAAAGAGGAGCAAGGGCAGCTGCTTCCTGTGGACCAGATTGGAGCCATCCTTGTTGTCTTGAAAAGGACACCAGCAAGATGGCCCAGGCCAGCAGAGTGGATGTGGTGGAAGCACAAAGCAGGCAAGAAGAAAGAGAGCAAGGATTCAGTTCAAGAAATAAAGTGAGTGCTTTTGAGAGAAATCATGTTATGTGCCAGGCTGCAAAAATGATTAGACAGGGTTCCTGTCTCTGTGCTTTCAAGCCATTGGAAGGTAAGTGGTTATTTAAATAATTTCAGTATAGCATGATGCTGAGGAGGTTAGATTTTATCCTGTAAGGCTCGGATGTCAGTGCCACTGAATGATTTAAGGGGATTTCACAATCAGATTTGGTGGCAATGTGAAATAGAGTTACGATGGGGCTAAATATGGAGGCAGAGAAAACAGTTAGATCAAAACATCAATTGCTAAATTCAAAATGAGTGTTAAGAGCCTGACCTTCTTTGGGAGGCCGAGGCGGGTGGATCCCGAGGTCAGGAGATCGAGACCACGGTGAAACCCCGTCTCTACTAAAAATACAAAAAATTAGCCGGGCGTGGTGGCGGGCGCCTGTAGTCCCAGCTACTCGGAGAGGCTGAGGCAGGAGAATGGCGTGAACCCGGGAGGCGGAGCTTGCAGTGAGCCGAGATTGTGCCACTGCACTCCAGCCTGGGAAAAAAAAAAAAAAAAAAAAGAGCCTGACCTAAGAAAGTGGTAGTAGGTATGGAAAAGAAAAGGCAACTCAAGAAAAATCTGTGCAAGAGCCAAAACCCTGGCAATGCATGAAAACTGATTTGATTTAGGAAATGGGGGTGAGAAAAAGAGTGAAAAATAACAAAATAAGATACTATTTTATTCATACAGACTGACCCAAAAAACTGGGTATGTGAAAATTTTGAGAATGGGAAGAAACTGACACAATGCATTTTTGGCAGAAATGAAGACTGGTACAGACATTCTGGGATTATAGGTGCCTGCTACGATGCCTGGCAAATTTTTTTATTTGTGGTAGAGATAGGGTTTCACCATGTTGACCAAGCTGGTCTCGAACTCCTAACCTCAAGTGAGGTCTTCCCAAAGTGCTGGGATTACAGGTGTGAGCCACCATGCCTGGCCTGAGAATCTGTGTTTCTAACAAGTCCTCACATGATGCTGGTCAAGGGCCACTTTGAGAATGACGGTATTAGGACCCTTAACTTCCTCAACTTCAGTTTTCTCACTGATAAAATGGGCACAACAATAGTGATGTTGTGTCTATTAATGGAGACATGGAAGAGGAAGTGCTTAGTTAATTGTACAGCTATAGAGGAACATGGTTAGCAATTACTATTATTGCACATTTGACTTTAAGAGTGAATGCTAGGCCAGACTCAGAGGCTCACACCTGTGATCCCAGGACTTTGGGAGGCCAAAGCAGGCAGATCATTTGAGGTAAGCAGTTTGAGACCAGCCTGGCCAACATGGTGAAACCTCATCTCTACTAAAAATACAAAAATTAGCTGGGCCTGGCAGCCTACACCTAGTCCCAACTACTCAGGAGGCTGAGGCAGAAGAACCGCTTGAATCCAGGAGGCAGGGGTTGCGGTGAGCTGAGATCCTGCCACTGCACTCCAGCCTGGGGACGGAGTGAGACTCCACCTCACCAAAAAAAAAAAAAAAAAAAAAAAAAAAAAGCCGAGTGCGGTGGCTCACATCTGTAATTCTAGCACTTTGGGAGGCTAAGGTGGGTGTATCACCTGAGGTCAGGAGGTCGAGACCAGCCTGGCCAACATGGTAAAAACCCATCTCTACTAAAAATACAAAAGTTAGCCGGGTGTGGTGGCAGGTGCCTATAAATCCTAGCTACTCAGGAGACTGAGGCAGGAGAATCACTTGAACCCAGGAGGCAGAGCTTGCCAAGATCACACCACTTGACTCCAGCCTGGGCAAAAGGGCAAAATTCCATCAAAAAAAAAAAAAGAAAGAAAGAAAGAGAGAAAGAGAGAGAGAGAGAAAGCAAGCAAGCAAGAACGGAAAAGAGAGGGAAGGGGGGGCGGGGAAGGGCGGGGAGGGAAGGGAAGGGAAGGGAAGGGAAGGGAAGGGAAGGGAAGGGAAGGGAAGGGAAGGGAAGCGAAGGGAGCTGATGCTGCGCTATGGTAAGTGCAGATGTTTGATCTTTCAGACCTTACCATAGCAATCCATATTCAAATATGTGGGCATAAGGAGGGACTTAATATCAAATGGAATGAAGGGAAGACCATCTTCACGTGTCAACTCCTCATCCAATCTGCCAATACAATAAATTTTCTTATGTATCCTGCCAAGAATAAGAATGTTTCCCACACATACATACACACACTGGAGTTTCACTGTATACAAATTATTGTTGTTGTTGTTGCTGAGATGGAGTTTTGCTCTTGTCACCCAGGCTGGAGTGCAATGGCATGATCTCAGCTCACTGCAACCTCCGCCTCCTGAGTAGCTGGGATTACAGGCGCCTGCCACCACGCCTGGCTAATTTTTTGTATTTTTAGTAGAGATGGGGTTTCGCCATGTTAGGCAGGCTGATCTCGAACTCCTGACCTCAGGTGATCCACCCACCTTGGCATCCCAAAGTGCTGGGATTACAGGCGTGAGCCACCACGCCTGGCCCACTGTATATAAATTTAACTGATCCAAAGATCAGCGAGAATTCCCTTCAGCTACCCAAAGTGTGAATATCCCACTGGGCTGATATATGATAGATGCACCTGAAAGCAATAACTGGGATATATGTTGTATGGCAGACAAACCTGAAAGCAGTAACTTAAGAAATGAAAGTTGCCACGTGGCACTTGCTGCCAGGAGGGTGCTAAGTGAAGATGCTATATAAACGGCATGCTTTTTGCAAATGGTTGTAGTTCTCCTGTCCAGTCCACTGTCACTGGACTGTCCCTGTATGTAAGTCCCCCCTAATAAAACCCTATGTCTCCTCCACTGGCTCCAGGTCTCTTCTTTGACTTCTTGAACCTGGTGCCATCCCTACTGAAGTTAATAGGGGTCTGGCACTACAGCTGACTGTTGGAGATATATATTATTCCAAAACCTAGGCATTAAATGCAGGCAAATTAATTCATATCATGTTCAACTTTTAGAGAAATATCTAGCTATGATTAATCATGAGGAATTTTGTACTCACTGTATTTTTGCACTAATTTTTGTACTCACTCTATTTGGCACCTTTAAGCTAAAGCCCCTTAAAAATGCAACTAGGTGGTATCTCCCTTTATATCCTGCACACAAGATTACATTTGTTAAACTGCTGTGTCAGAAAGTTCTCCACATTGAGCCAGAATCTGCATCCACAAACTTCCAAACACTAGAACTTATTTTGGCTTCTAAAATATCACAGAATAGTTCACAGTCATCTTTTGTTGATGATAAAGCCTTCAAGATGTTAGACAGATGCCTTCTCTCACTGCACCCTAATCCTCCTTCATTCATCTTATGACATTATCTTAAAAAATTATGCTTACTGTTAAAGAAAATAATTCAAAATTAGTAAGCTTGCTTTTAGTTAAATAAAATAACTAATTTCCCTTCTTCAAGAAATACTGAAGTTTTGCATAAAGGACATGACCCCTCAATCCTATTTACATTACCAAATGACTTGCTGGTAGATAACCATATCTGAATTCAAAAGACTAAAAAGTTTCTCTTTGGAGTAAAAATTAAAGAAACAAGAATTACCTCAAAAAGTTCCCACACTCCTAGCCCTTCTGTCTAACCCAGAGATCTGTGAACTACATTTTTTTCTTTCACACGCAGCACCCCTAGGCCATGCAACAAGTATTTGAACAAAAAGGAACCACTTCAGAAACTAGAAATGGGACCTTCAGAACCATGTGGGCTGAGAACCAGCCCTAGCTTTAGCCTTCAGCCTCTGAAATGTTCAAACCAAAATATGATATCCATTACAAATAAGGCTGCAAAGGACATTCTTTATAAAACAATTCCTAGAAGGTTGTTTTTTTTTGTTTTGTTTTGTTTTGTTTTTCATTATCTCAGCTCACTGCAACCTCCCATTTCCCAGGTTCAACTGACTCTCCTGCCTCAGGCTCCCGAGTAGCTGGGACTACAGGCATACGCCACCACACCTGGCTAATTTTCATATTTTTAGTAGAGATGAGGTTTCGCCATATTGGCCAGACTGGTCTTGAACTCCAGACCTCAAGTGATCCACTCTCCCTGGCCTCCCAAAGTGCTGAGATTACAGGCGTGAACCACGGTGCTTGGTCTCCTAGAAGTTATCTTGAATTGTAGTGTTGAGATGCAGAATATCAGGAACTTTTTCCAAATGGCATCGGTTTAAATGTCTGCCAAACTCACAGGTGAAAAAATGCATTTAATTGTGTCGATGTACATTTCTAAGCTAGAGGCTGAATACCTTCTCTCAGAAGCATATGGGTTATTTGCATTTCTTCATTTGCTGATTGTTCTGTTATGATATACTTACTGAGGATGGGCGCGGTGGCTCATGCCTGTAATCCCAACACTTTGGGAGGCCAAGGTGGGCAGATCAGTTGAAGTCAGGAATTTGAGACCAGCCTGGCCAACATGGTAAAACTCTGTCTCTACTAAAAATACAAAAATTAGTTGGGTGTGGTGGCATATGCCTGTAGTCTCAGCTACTCAGGAGACTGAGGCAGGAGAATCACTTGAACCAGGAGACAGGGAGGTTGCAGTGAGCCAAGATTGAGCCACTGCACTCCAGCCTGGATGACAGAGCAAGACTCTAAAGAAAAAAAAAAAGGAAGAAAAAAGATATACTTACAGATTTTTTTTGAGATGGAGGTTTGCTCTTGTTGCCCTGGCTGGAGAGCAATGGCACTATCTCAGCTCACTGCAACCTCTGCCTCCTGGGTTCAAGCAATTCTCCTGCCTCAGCCTCCCAAGTAGCTGGGATTACAGGCATACGCCACCATGCTCGGCTAACTTTGTATTTTTTAGTAGAGGGGGGGCGTTTCTCCATGTTGATCAGGCTGGTCTCGAACTCCTGACTTCAGGTGATCTGCCTGCCTCGGCCTCCCAAAGTGCTGGGATTATAGGCGTGAGCCACCTCGCTGGGCCTACTTACTGATTTGTGAGAATTACTTAACTATTTGTGTATTAGCCACTTGCTCGTCCTTATATTGCTGATTTGCCCCTCATCCCACCTCATTTTGACTTTTTTAAAAGAATAGAGACCAGGCACAGTGGCTTACACCTGTAATCCCAGCACTTTGAGAAGCTAAGGTAGGCAGATCACCAGAGGTCAGGAGTTCGAGACCAACCTGGCCAACATGGTGAAACCCCCTTCTACTAAAAATACAAAAATTAGCTGGACGTGATGGCACACACCTGTAATGCCAGCTACTCAGGAGGCTGAGGCAGGAGAATTGCTTGAACCGGGAGGTGGAGGTTGCTGCGAGCTGAGATCGTGCCACTGCCCTCCAGCCTGGACAACAGAGTGAGACTCCATCTCAAAAACATTAAAAACATAAAAAAAGAATGGGACTTTCCAATTTTTTTAGCTCCCTGATCTAGTATTATTTTGATTTATGATTTCTGCCTTTGATGTTGGGTTTATAGAAGCCTGATTATATAATTTATTATTTAAATTTTTTTTTCTACTAGTTTTTTTTTTTTTTTTTTTGAGACAGAGTCTCGCATTGTCATCCAGGCTGCAGTGCAGTGGCGCCATCTCGGCTCACTGCAAACTCCGCCTCCCGGGTTCATGCCATTCTCCTGCCTCAGCCTCCCGAGTAGCTGGGACTACAGGCGCCCGCCACCACGCCAGGCTAGTTTTTTGTATTTTTGGTAGAGAAGGGCTTTCACCGTGTTAGCCAGAATGGTCTCGATCTCCTGACCTTGTGATCCGCCCTCCTCGACCTCCCAAAGTGCTGGGATTACAGGCATGAGCCACCGCGCCCAGCCTTTTCTACCAGTTCTTACATTTACATTTTTAATTTATTTTTTAGAGACAGGGTCTCGCTCCATCGCCCAGGCTGGAGTACAGTGGTACAATCAGAGCTCACTGCCAGCTTCCAACTCCCGGGCTCAAGCAATCTCACCTATCTCAGCTTTCCTGAGCAGCTGGTACTACAGGCATGTTCTGCCACACCCAGCTAATTTCTTAATTTTTGTAGAGATCAGGTCTTTCTATGTTGCCCAGGCTGGTCTAGAACTCCTGGCCTCAAGCAATCCTTCCCCCTTGGCCTCCCAAAGTGCTGAGATTACAGATGTGAGCCACAATTTTATTTTTAGTTTACAACAGGAAGCTGGGGGTAGGGGGAAATCAAATAATCCTAAGTAATCATTAATCTTGGAAAATCAAGTTATAGGGCTTGAGTGAGAAGTGCCATCCTAACCAACCAACATCTTCTCATCACCCAGATGTCAGTCAGCTCTGCCAGCCTACCCCACCCACAAAATCGCCATCCTTATATATAATTATATATATAAAATTATATATAATTTTTTTCTTTTGAGATGAAGTCTGGCTGCGTCACCCACGCTGGAGCACAGTGGCGCAATCTCGGCTCACCACAACTTCTGCCTCCTAGTTTCAAGCAATTCTCCTGCCTCAGCCTCCCGAGTAGCTGGGATAACAGGCGACCTCCACCAAGCCCAGCTTTTTTCTATTTTTAGTAGAGAGGGGGTTTCACTATGTTGGTTAGGCTGGTCTCGAACTCCTGACTTCGTGATCTGCCCACCTCAGCCTCCCAAAGTGCTAGAATTACAAGCGTAAGCCACCGCGCCCGGCCTTCAACAAGTATTTCAATAATGGCATTCAACAAATGAGTCGATGGGAACAGTGGAGAGACAGGGCAGAGCCATTAGAGAAGAATCAGGATCCAAATGGATCCTAAGATCTTAGCTGATGGGGACAGGGAAACAACTTATCTGAGTGGTTCCGGATGGTTCCACAGTCACCTCCTGCTCAAAACCTTTGGATACCTTACCCTTGCTCTCTGCAAGGTCTGCGAGGCACCGGGCGGAACTGCCTCGCTCCCATTCCGGCCATGCCCCAGCCTGCTTAACCTTCTGGCCTAGCCACCATCCTCTGTTCCCAGGGCTGCACTTCCCTTTCTCCTCGCCTGGCTCACTGCTGCCGGTCACTGAGATCTCAACCGAGGTGACTTCCTTGGGGGACCGTCCCTGACCTCCCTGCCCAGGTCTAGTCCCCAGGATTTCAGCCTCCCAGCACAGCACCGATGTTCATTTCTCGGATTCTTACATCCCCGTGGCTCCTAACCAGACCGGAAGCTCCCGGAGGGCCCGCCTGTCTACAGAGGTTGGGAGACTTGCTCCAGACCACCCTGCAGGCGGCTTCAGTCCCAGGAGACCTAACAGCGCCTGCCTCGGAGCCCACTTGGGAATGAGTTGGGCATAGGTGACCCCGCGGGGCCCTGCGAAGAACATCCACACCCACTCCGGCTTCCCCTCTCCCGCTGTATCAGCCCACCCAAAGGGAAAAAAGTCTCATAGGGCACGGAAGGGCGCCGTGGCTCACGTCTGTAATCCCAGCATTCTGGGAGGCCGAGGCGGGCGCATCACCTGAGGTTAGGAGTTGGAGACCATCCTAGCCAACATGGCGAAACCCGGTCTCTACTCAAAATACAAAAATTAGCCGGGCACGGCGGCGCGAACCTGTAATCCCAGCTACCTGGGAGGCTGCCCAAGAGAATCGCTTGAACCCGGGTGTTGGAGGCTGCAGTGAGCCGAGATCGTGCCACTGCACTCCAGCCTGGCAACAGAGTAAGACTCCGTCGCAAAAAATAAATTAAAAATAAAAACATTTCATGGGGCCCCCAAAGAAATCACGTACATATTTAAATATAAGTACATAAATACTGGGAGGTGGTGGGATTGGTGGGATCTCGACTTCCTTAAATGGACAATGAGAATATTTTGAGAATTCAGTTAATAAAAGAGCCCAGCTTCTAGCCCCGCGGAGCTAGCAGCTCTCAATCAGCGTTGGCTATTGTCATTATTATTAGCCACTTTAGGGTCGGAGGATTACACTTGATTGGGTGTTTATCGCTTGTTATTTAAAGGCTTTCTTGGACTAAGCACTTGTTTTATCTCCTCTCCAAAACTCTTCAATCCCATTGTCAGACCCTCCTTAGGGCGGACCCCTCTCATCTGCATTACAAGAAAGCTTGTGGTTTCCTGTAATTGTCGCACTTAACCTTGGTGGAAAGCTGATCACCAGCTGCAAACTCAGAGAAAGAAAACCGCTTCAAGGCAAACACTGCTTTTCACCTTCAGACTTTTACTTCCAAAGTTTTACCTATGAATTTTCTTAAAGTATTTTATTGCTGTTATTTTTGGTTTGGGGGGTTGGGAGAGGGGAGCTGAAAAATTTTCAGCCCAGGACGTGCATGGAATTTATGGCAGATTCTTAAATTTCCCTCTTTTGATACCATAATTGACACCTACTCACTTAAAGTTTTCTGCATTTAGAAACTCTGCCTTTAAGAGGGAACTCTAGACCAGGCACGGTGTCTCACACCTGTACGCTCAGAGCTTTGGGAAGCCAAGGCAGGTGAGTTGCTTGAGATATTGAGTTCGAGACCAGCCTGTCCAACATGGTGAAAACCCATGTCTACTACAAATACTGGAAAAAAAAAAAAAAAAAAAGCTGGACATGGTGGTGCATGCCTGTGATCCCAGCTACTGGGGAGGCTGAGGCAAGAGAATCACTTGAACTTGGGAGGCAGAGGCTGCAGTAAGCTGAGATCGTGCCACTGCATTCCAGCTGGGTGACAGAGACTCTGTCTCAAAAAAAAAAAAAAGAGAGAGAGAGAATTCTAGACTTAAAAGGACAAGGCAGTTTTATGTGCTTGATTTACGCTGCAGAATTGGGGTTTCAAAAGTATCTGATCTACATTCCCACATAGAGTCATTCGTGGCCGACTGATTCTCTGAAGGGTGCACTAGATGAGGGTCATCTGAGAGTGCTAACAACCGTTAGTCCATAAAGCAAATTCAAGCTATCAACACAAAAGACAGGGAAACTTCATCAGATTCAACAAAAAAGGGTGAGGCAATGGGGAAATAGGCAATCTCTATGACAATATTTAGCAAAATTATGTTTGTCCCCTTTGGACCAGCAATTGTCCCTGTGGGAATTTAACCTACAGACACACTACTGGCAGACTTGCAAAACAATGGTATTCGGGCTGGGCACAGTGGCTCACACCGGTAATTCCAGCACTTTGGGAGGCCAAGGCGGGTGGATCACCTGAGGTCAGGAGTTGGAGACCAGTCTGGCCAATATGGTGAAACTCCATCTCTACTAAAAATACAAAATTAGCAGGGCGTAGTGGCCCACACCTGTGATCCCACCTATTCAGATGGCTGAGGCAGGAGAATCGCTTGAACTCAGGAGGCAGAGGTTGCAGTGAGCCAAGATCACACCATTGCACTGCAGCCTGTGACAAAAGCAAAACTGTCTCAAAAAAAAAAAAAAAAAGTTATTCAATGTATTCATCTCACCTTTGTAAAAGCAAAAGATTGGGAATAAACTCAAAAGTCATTTCATAGAGAATTAAATTGGATAATACCCAGCTGTAAAGGAGGGAAAATAATCTACACGTGTAATTCCTTATATTTACATTTTTAAAAAACTCTTGAATGGACACTCAAGAAAATATTGCTTATTTTTGGGAAGTAGGAAATGCATGATACGAAATGAGATAGGAGGGAGACTTCTATCATTTTAGATTTTTTTTTTGAGACAGTTTCCTTTCGCCCAGGGTGGAGTGCACTGGTGCGATCATAGCTCACTGTAACCCCAAGTTCCTGAACTCAAGCGAACCTCCTGCCTCAGCCTCTTGAGTAGTTAGGCCTACAAGCACGTGCCACTGTGCCCAGATAATTCTTTTTTTTTTTTTTTTTTTTTTTTTGAGACGGAGTTTCTCTGTCACCCAGGCTGGAGTGTAGTGGTACGGTCTTGGATAACTGCAACCTCAGCCTCCCGCGTTCAAGGGATTCTCCTGCCTCAGACTTCCACATAGCTGGGACTACAAGCACCCGCCACAACGCCTAGCTAATTTTTGTATTTTTAGTAGAGATGGGGGTTTCATCATGTTGGCCAGGTTGTCTCGAACTCCTCACCTCATGATCCACCCACCTCGGCCTCCCAAAGTGCTGGGAACATAGGCGTGAGCCACCACGCCTGGCCTTCCTTCAAAATCTTGAGCAGGAGCCAGGCTGAGTGGTCTAGGACCTTCCAGCCACAGTTCTCAGGGCTGGGATGGGGGAGGGTCAAAATGCCAATAGGGTACGTGACTGATCCCTTGGTCTCCACTCCAAATAAACCTCAATAGCATGCCAAATGTGCCTTTGTCTTCTCAGGGACCCACAAGGGGTATGGCATCTAATGGTCCCAGAAACTGCACCCAGGACTTCCAGGGGGGTAGAAAAACAATGCATTTACAAGACTTTCATGGCCTTCCCTCTTTGAGTCTTCAATGATGAGAACCTTAGAGGATAGGACTGGAAGCTGGAGTCCCTCCTCCCTCAGAACCTGGAATAGAGAAGTCTACTCCAGTCCTGCAGTAGAGCAAGAATAGCCTGTTTTTCATACATTCAAGAAATAATGCCCATTATGTCAGACGTGTTTTAATACTTCACAGACTTAGGACATAGTCTTATCTCAGTTAATCCTCACTGCAACCCAATGAGGTAGATATAATTATCCCCATATTACAGGTGGAGAACTGAAGCACAAAGGCTAACATATGCCTGGTTCCCCAGCTACTAAGTAGCTAAGATTCAAACCCAGGTAGTCTAGCTGCTGTCCGTTTCTTACAACACTATCCTTAACCACTATGTACTACACCATATTGCCCCTCTTAAGAACAACAAAAAAATCAATATCCCTGCCTTGTTGGAGTTTAAATCTTAGGAGTAGAGAGGAGGAAAATGAGCAGCTAACACTATCGGTCGAGTTTATAAATGCCATAAAGAAAAAATAAAGCAGGTTAAGCAGACTGTAGAGGAGAGGATCTCCCGAGTGTGGACCACCTGGGAGAGGAGAACAAAACCCTTTGAAAATCTAAGCTTTTGGCCAGGCACAGTGGCTCACACCTGTAATCCCAGCTACTCACTTGTAATCCCAGCTACTCGGGAGGCTGAGGCAGGAGAATTGCTTGAAAGGGGCGGGGGCGGGGGCGGGGGCGGGAGGCTTCGCGGAGGTTGCAGTGAGCCGAGATCACTCCACTGCACTCCAGCTGGGGCAACAAGAGCAAAACTTTTCTCCAAGAAAAAAAAAGAAAGAAAGAAAACGAAAAAACACACACAAAACATGCTACACTAACAATGGCTCTGACTTCCCGTATTTTTGTTGGAGACATTTGCTTTTCAGCTTATATACAAAATATCAACTTATTATAGGGTTTTCAAGTGAGTCCAGGTCACTTGAGACAATCATCACATCTCCCAACAGGTTTTTAGTTCAGTGCTGCATCTCAGAACCCTGGCTCCTCCACCCTTTTTGACGCTAGCCAAGTGTGCCTTTGGACCCTCGTTTTGTCTTTGGAGGGTTTCAATTAAGGGTTAAGCTCAGGGCCACACCTCAGCGGTGCTTCAGAGATATTTAAGGTAGTACCTACAATCTATCAACCACACTGAACTATCAACTTACTTAAAACTTTATTCTTATTTTTAAAAATGGGAAAAAATGGAAAAAGAAAACCACTTTTTATTGACAACCATCAAAGAGATATTCACAACAAGACTCAGAGCCAAGGGTTTTCCCTTAACTCTTTAAGGGAACAGATGGTTTTCCCTTAACTCTTTAGGCTGGAGCAGGTTTTAAAACAAGCTGAAGGCATCACTCTACCTCTGGCCACAACCTAATCTCTGCATCCTGGCCTTCCTTGCATTGGCTGGAAGCTGGTTCACTTCATCCAAGGGCCTAGTTCGAGGGCATTCATGGCTTCGGCAAGTTTGAGCATCCCTGCACCAGAAATAGCAACAGCAGCGTGAGTTTGGGGGAAGATAGTAAGCGCCCGGACTGTTCTCCGCCTCTTTCAGGGTTCGTTTCTGGGACTTCTGATCCAGGCGTTCTGGGCCTGACTCTCAGGCCCAGAACCTCGGAACCGGAGACTACTCGGCCCATTAGAACATTCTCCAAGAAACTGAAGGGGGCGGGGAGACGGTTGAGATAGCTCAGATAACCCTGCCCAGTGGATCCAGCACCGGCCGCCTCTCACCATAGTCTCACCCTTGGGTCTCCAAGACCGACGGCCGGCACTCTGGGGTCCCCACTCCCAAAGGGGTCTTGGGAAGATCCAAATGCCAAGGGCACCCCTGGTGACTCCCAAGGTGCTGGCAGCGAGCAAGAGAGGAGAAAGAGAAGAGGGCTGGAGGAGAGGCGCGAAGCGGCCCCCGCGAGCCTGTGTTCCGCGTACCCAGTCCCTGGGCCTCTCACCTCGCTCCTGGCGCTGGCGGTGCCACTCAGCCATGGACTGGAGCATCCACTTGGTCCGGAGCTTGTACAAATAGGAGCCGTAAACCACGACCTCGGTGAGGTCTGAAGACTCCAGAGCCTTCAGCTCGAGCATGGCCTTGCTCACCTCCTCGATGTAAGGGATTCGAGATCCGTCCGGGCCTGTTGGGAAAAGGGATGAGAGCCCTGCGCCGGCTGAGACTCCCGAGCCGGGGCAGCCCGCCAGTACTAGGCATACTCACCGAACATGGCTTTCAGCAGCCGCGTCTGGACCTGGAACACCTCTGGATCTTTCAGGTCTTCGGGAACTTTCACCCACGGCGGGATATGTCTACGTGCCGGGAGAGTTCCCATCTTATGACCCTCACAACCAAAACCACGCTCCAGCGCAAGCCAGGCCTAATCACGCCGGCCGAGGCTCAGGGGTGGTAAAGCCTCGCACCTGGTGGCCCCGCCCCCGGCCAGGCCCCGCCCCCGGCCCGGTCCAGGACCCTCGGTCCGTGCCCCGCCGCCCTGGCTGCAGTCCAGCAGGTTGCCACCTCTTCCGCTTCCCGTGACTTCGGGAGAGCCTCACCCGGGCCCAGCTGTCTCCAAGTTAACTAGGGTTTCCACCTGCACTGACCTGTGTCTTTCGCATCAGAATCCCATGGGCTTGGGAATGGCTGGGGGCAGGGCGCTCTTGACTCTTCCCCTAGGGAACAACTGGTGGTACCTGAACCTCGGAAAGCGGGCGTCCAGGATTGAGGGTGCGAGGACCACCCAGTAGCTGCCGAATCGAGTTCCTGCCTCACACGTTCCAAAGAAGGGTCCGTATCCCCTTGGCCCTAAGGAGCAGGACCCGCGGCTCCACTTTGCTGGCGACCCGGACAACGTCCTCGGAACTCTGGAGGAACTCTTGCCATTGAACAAAAGAGAAAACCGAAATTCGGAAACTGATTATCTTACCTGAAAGGATTAGCGTTCTTCGAAGCCCCTGGCTCTAGAGCCTTTGAACCTACGCGGATTTTTTTTTTTTTTTTTTTTTTTTTTTTTTTTTTTTTTGAGGCAGAGTCTCGCTGTCGCCCAGGCTGGAGTGCAGTGGCGCAATCTCGGCTCACTGCAGGCTCCGCCCCCCGGGTTCACGCCATTCTCCTGCCTCAGCCTCCCGAGTAGCTGGGACTACAGGCGCCCGCCATCTCGCCCGGCTAATTTTTTGTATTTTTAGTAGAGACGGGGTTTCACTGTGTTAGCCAGGATGGTCTCGATCTCCTGACCTCGTGATCTGCCCGCCTCGGCCTCCCAAAGTGCTGGGATTACAGGCGTGAGCCACCGCGCCCGGCCCTACGCGGATTTTAAACCTCATCTGTGCCCCGCCTGCGCACTCCAGCCAAAACCGGTCCAGGCTTCTGGCTCCTCTGTAAATAAATTTGGTTTATTCGTTTTTTAAACATAGTGTTTGGAGCGATGCACTGGATTCACACGATGAGAGTGTGATTTCACTGTTTTATGGCTTTACAGGTGGCGATTAAGCTGGCATTTCCAGTCGTGGTAACATCTAATATCCCCTCAGCTGTCCATTATTGAGGGTTTCTTAAGGCAGACCTCTTCACACACACACACACACACACACAGTGGGTTCTTTTGCAACCACCAGTGTAGTTAATTTAGAAAATGATCATCAATAGCTAAAACTATCAGATGAAGACTGTTGAGGAACTAGGTAGTCACAAGTTTGGAAGCCCTAGGCACAGATTATGAATTACATAATAAGAAAAAAAGTTCCTTTACAATAGAGACTTGGAAGAAGCCACCTTAACCCAAGTTAACATCACCAATAATGGGACAAATGGACTTCTGGTTCAATATCTGAAAAACAAAAAGAGGACCGTTTTATTAATTGACTAAAGAGACACTAAATGCTGTGTGCATAGTTCAAGTAATTCTGAATCAAAAATGGGGGGTGCATTTCAGGACAATGAAGGAAATTTTAATATGCCCTATATTTCAAAGTAGTATTAGAAACTTCTAAAGTTTAGAAACTTCTAGAGTGGGATATGTGTACTACAGTTATGTAAGATAAGGTCATTATTCTCAGGAGAAACATGCTAAAGTATGTAAAGTGAATTGGGTTTCTTTGTTTTTATTTTTATTATTTTTTAAATTAAATTTAAATTTTTTGAGACAGAGTCTCACTCTGTTGCTCAGGCTGGAGTGCAGTGGCATGATCTCTGCTCACTGCAACCTCCACCTCCTGGGTTCAAGCAGTTCTGCTTCAGCCTCCCCAGTAGCTGGGATTACAGGTGCCAGCTACCATGCCTGGCTAATTTTTGTATTTTTAGTAGAGACAGGGTTTCATCCTGTTGACCAGGCTGGTCTCGAACTCGAACTCCTGACCTCAAGCGATCTGCCCACCTCGGCCCCCCAAACTGCTGGGATTACAGGCATGAGCCACAGCACCTGGCCAAATAATCAAATTATATATATGGAGTCTTGCTCTGTCACCCAGGCTGGAGTGCAGGCCACAATCTTAGCTCACTGCAACCTTCACCTCCTGGGTTCAAACAATTCTCCTGCCTCAGCTTCCTGAGTAGCTGGAATTACAGACACCCACCACCACATTGGCTAATTTTTGTATTTTTAGTAGAGATGGAGTTGCACCATGTTGGCCAGGCTGGTCTGGAACTCCTGACCTCCTGATCTGCCTGCCTCAGCCTCCCAAAGTGCTGGGATTACAGGCATGAGTCACCGGGCCCAGCCATACTAAACTTTCAATTTCCCATCTCCCATTCCACCTGCAGCCCAAGCTCCATTTTTCCTGTCACCCAGACTCTTATGAAAAGCAACCCTCACTTCTACTTCTGTATACCTTACTTATTCCTAAACATGTTATTCCATGGTACCTTCCTTGGCATTTCAAGAAAAGTCACTCTGGATCTGCACTGTCCAATACAAAAGTCACTAGTCACATGAGGACTGGAAATGTGTCTAGTCTGATTTGAGATATGCTGTAAGTGTAAGCTACATGTAAAATTTTGATGACATTAATACCAAAAATTTCAATATTCTCATTAACAATTTTAGACTGATTATATGTTAAAATTATAATATTTTGGTTTTTCCTTTTTTTAATTTTTTTTCAGTCAAGACAGGGTCTTGGTGGCTGGACAGGGTGGCTCATGCCTGTAATCCCAGCACTTTGGGAGGCCAAGGCTGGCGGATCATCTGACCTCAGGGGTTCAAGACTAGCCTGGGCAACATGACGAAACCCCGTATCTACAAAAAAGAGAAAAATTAGCCAGGTGTGGGGGTGCATGCTTGTAGTCCTAACTAATGGGGAGACTGAGACAAAAGGAATTGCTTGAGCCCAGGAGATGGAGGTTGCAGTGAGACAAGATTGCGCTATTGCACTCTAGCCTGGGTGACAGAGTGAGATCCTGTCTCAAAAAAAAAACAAAAACAAAAAAACAGGGTCTTGCTATGTTGCCCAGGCTGGTCTCAAACTCCTGCTCAAACTCCTGCACTCAAGGGACCCACCCACCTCAGCTTCCCAAAGTGCTGGGATTACAGGCGCAAGCCACTGTGCCCAGCCAAAATGATAATATTTTGGATATATTAAAGTAAATAAGATATAATATTCAAATTCATTTCACATGTTTTTTTCTACTGAGGCTATGAGAAAGTTAGTATTATTTGTCTTTCATTCTATTTCAGTTGGACAGTGTTGCTCTAGATGCTTTCCTACAACTTTCTTTTTTTTTTTTTTTTTTTTTTTTTTTTGATTGTGTCTCTCTCTTTCTCCCCAGGGTGGGGTGGCGTTGCAAGCTCCGCCTCCCAGGTTCACGCCATTCTCCTGCCTCAGCCTCTCTGAGTAGCTGGGACTACAGGCGCCCGCCACCACGCCCGGCTAATTTTTTGTATTTTTAGTAGAGATGGGGTTTCACCGTGGTCTCGATCTCCTGACCTCGTGATCTGCCCTCCTCGGCCTCCCAAAGTGCTGGGATTACAAGCGTGAGCCACCGCGCCCGGCGCTTTCCTACAACTTCCTAAGTATCTAATCTAAAACTCTTTTATATGTACATAATTCATCATGCCTAGCTTTTTTTTTTTTTTTTTTTGGGAGACGGAGTCTCACTCTGTCACCCAGGCTGGAGTGCAGTGGCGCAATCTCGGCTCACTGCAAGCTCCGCCTCCCGGGTTCACGCCATTCTCCTGCCTCAGCCTCTCCGAGTAGCTGGGACTACAGGCGCCCGCCACTACGCCCGGCTAATTTTTTTTTGTATTTTTAGTAGAGACGGAGTTTCACCGTGGTCTCGATCTCCTGACCTCGTGATCCGCCCGCCTCGGCCTCCCAAAGTGCTGGGATTACAAGCGTGAGCCACGGCGCCCGGCCTGTGCCTAGCTATTTTTATTTTATTTTATTACATTTTTGAAACGGAGTTTCGCTCTCGTTGCCCAGGCTGGAGTGCAATGGCGCGATCTCAGCCCACTGCAACCTCTGCCTCCCAGGTTCAAGCGATTCTCCTGCCTGAGTACCTGGGATTACAGGCATGCACCACCATGCCCGGCTAATTTTGTATTTTTAATAGAGATGGGGTTTCTCCATGTTGATCAGGCTGGTCTCGAACTCCCGACCTTGCCAAGGAAAGAACTCTTGCCAAGGAAAATGCGATTGAGAAATGCTGCATGTAGGAAACTTGAGCCTGTCCTTGCATTTATCCCATGTGATCCTGGATAAAACCCACTCTCCCTCCTCCACAGCATGTTGAATCTTCCTCTCCAGTTGGGTTCTACCTGGTCCCTAGGAATGCCTGCCTTGCCCTCTGTCTACTTCGATCTGAGCTCAGTTTCTGTTGTTTAAAATGGTGGTTTCTCCAATACACCTCAACATCTTGGAAAGGGGGATTTTTGCTAGGATACTGAAGGCCGGAATTTCAGTGCATGTTTGAGCCGACAGTTGGAAAGTTAAACCTTGAAGACTTGAGTTATTTCAACAAATTATTTGGAGAAAAAGTTTTATTAATTAATTAATTTATTTTTGAGACAATGTCTCACTCTGTTGCCCAGGTTGAGTACAGAGTGGTGATCTCGGCTCACTGCAGCTTTGGCCTCCCTGGTTCAAGCGATCCTCCCACCTCAGTCTTCCAAGTAGCTGAGACCACAGGCATGCAGCACCATGCATGACTAATTTTTTAGTTTTTATAGAGATGGGGCTATCCCTATGTTGCCCAGGCTGGTCTAGAACTCCTAGCCTCAAGCAATCCCCCAGCCTAGGCCTCCCAAAGTGCTGGGATTACAGGTGTGAGCCACCACACCTGGCCCTAGAGAAAATTTTTATAACTAAATGTTAAAGATCACTTCTGCTGTAGGTCTGGGTTGCAGCAAGTGTCTTAGAGGACATCTGGCCATTGCATGGGCTCTGCTTGCCACCCATCCGTACTTGCATTTCCAAATAATGATTTTTTAGAAAAGAGGAACACTTAAAAGCATATGCATTGGTTTTATCCAAAATTAATGTCAATGTTTATCATATTATAATGTTAGCAAAAAGGCTGGTGAGTATATAGGTTGGTTCGACCTCAGTGGGACGCCATTTGGCAATACCTTATCAATTGGAAATTTACAGATCCTTTGACTCAGCAATTCTACATTTGAAATTTCATCCTATAGTTATACTCCCCCTTGTAAGAAATGACATGCAGAAGGATACTGATTTCAATAGCATTACTAGCACAAGTAAAAGATAGCATACAAGGTAATATTCATGAAGATTGGGGAAAAATACATATTAAAGAAATAAGTCTGAGTTCCGTGGCTGATGCCTGTAATCCCAACACTTTGGGAGGCTAAGGTGGGAGAATCGCTTGAGCCCAGGAGTTCGAGACCAGCCTGGGCATATAGTGGCCATGTTGCAGGCACTGAGACATGATGAAACCCTATCTCTATTAAAAATACAAAAACTAGCTGGACATGGTGGCGGATGCCTGTAATCCCAGCTACTTGGGAGGCTGAGGCACGAGAATCGCTTGAACCCAGGAGGTGGAGGTTGCAGTGAGCCGATATCGCACCACTGCATTCCAGCCTGTTGACAGAGCGAGACTCCATCTCAAAAAACAAAACAAAACAAAAACAAAAACAAAAAAGACCAGCCTGTCCTAAAAAAAAACTAAAACAAATTAGTTGTGATGGCACATGCCCATGATCTTAGCTACTTAGGAAGCTGAGGTGGGAGGATCACTTGAGCCCAGAAGTTGGAGGCTGCCGTGAACTCTGATGGGTCACTGCACTCTAGCCTGGGTGACGGAGTGAGACGCTGTCTCATCAAAAATAAATAAATAAATCCATTATTGGCCGGGTGCGGTGGCTCATGCCTGTAATCCCAGCACTTTGGGAGGCCGAGATGGGCGGATCACGAGGTCAGGAGATCGAGACCATCCTGGCTAACACGGTGAAACCTCGTCTCTACTAAAAATACAAAAAATGAACCGGGCATGGTGGCAGGCTCCTGTAGTCCGAGCTACTCGGGAGGCTGAGGCAGGAGAATGACGTGAACCCGGGAGGCGGAGCTTGCAGTGAGCTGAGGTCGCACCACTGCACTCCAGCCTGGGTGACAGAGCGAGACTCCGTCTCAAAAAAAAAAAAAAAAAAATAATAATAATAATAAATAAATAAATAAATCCATTATTAATATCTAGAAAAACGTAACTTTGTCAACAAAAGAAGTCATAGTATATACAGTTATGAACAGTTTACAAAGTCGTAATAGTGCAAACATTGAATATTGATCTAACAAAATCATATCTCTGTTTTAAGACGATCTAGGTCTGATGCATGTAGTTAAGTCCCAGCTTACCTGGGTTGGAAGAGGGTGAAAGATAGTGGTAGATATAAAAATCCTAGCCTCTCAAAGTACTAGGATTACACGCGTGAGCCATCGTGCCCCGTCGTTTGTTGTTTTTTTGTTTGTTTGCGTGTGTGTGTGTGTGTTCTTTTCTCTTTTTTTTTTTTTTTTTTTTTGAGAGGGAGTCTCGCTCTGTCGCCCAGGATAGAGTGCAGTGGCGCAATCTCGGCTCATTGCAATCTCCGCCTCCCGGGTTCACGCCATTCTCCTGCCTCAGCCTCTCCGAGTAGCTGGGACTACAGGCGCCCGCCACCACGCCTGGCTAATTTTTTGTATTTTTAGTAGAGACGGGATTTCACCGTGGTCTCGATCTCCTGACCTCGTGATCCGCCCGCCTCGGCCTCCCAAAGTGCTGGGATTACAAGCGTGAGCCACCGCGCCCGGCTCCCTGTCGTTTTTTGACATTTTTTATTTCTTTTTTTTTTTTTTTTCCGAGACAGAGTCTTGCTATCTCCTCCAGGCTGGAGTGCAATGACATGATCTTGGCTCACTGCAACCTCTGCCTCCCGGGTTCAAGCGATTCTCCTGCCTCAGTCTCCCGAGTAGCTGGGATTACAGGCCCCCCGCCACCATATCTGGCTAATTTTTGTATTTTTAGTAGAGATAGAGTTTCACCATGTTGGCCAGGCTGGTCTTGAACTCCTGATGTCAGGTGATGCGCCTGCCTTGGCCTCCCAAATTGCTGGGATTACATGCGTAAGCCACCACGCTCGGCCTGTTTTTTTACTTTTTTTTTTTTTTTTTTGAGACGGAATCTCACTCTGTCACCCAGGCTGGAGTACAGTGGCTCAATCTCAGCTCACTGCAACCTCCACCCTCTGAGTTCAAGCAATTCTCCTGCCTCAGTCTACTGAGTAGCTGGGATTACAGGCACCTGCCACTGTGCCCGGCTAATTTTTGTTATTTTTAATAGAGATAGGGCTTCACCATGTTGGCCAGGCTGGTCTTGAACTCCTGACCTTGTGATCCACCCGCCTGGGTCTCTGAAAGTGCTGGGATTACAGGCATGAGTCACCACGCCTGGCCCTGTTTTTTGAGTTTTTAATAAAAGCCATTGTGACTGGTGTATGATGGTATATCCGTGTGATTTTAATTTGCATTCCTCTTCTGATTAGTGATGCTGAGCATTTTTTCATGTGTTTGTAGGCTGCCTGTATTTCTTCTTTTGAGAAATATCTCTTCATGTTCCTTGCCCAGTTTTGTTTGTTTGTTTGTTTTGTGGAGACAGAGTCTCGCTCTATCCAGCAGGCTGCCAGTGCAGTAGTCTGATATCGGCTCATTGCAACCTCCGCCTCACGGGTTCAAGCGATTCTCACGCCTCAGCTTCCTGAGTAGCTGGGATTACAGGTGCCCGTCACCATGCCCGGCTAATTTTTGTATTTTTAGTAGGGACAAGATTTCGCCATGTTGGCCAGGCTGGTCTAGAACTCCTACCGTGAGCCACTGCGCCCGACTTTGCCCCATTTTTAATGGGGTTTTTTTCTTGTTGTTTTGCAAAGTACTTTAATCGTCTCAATTAGCAAGTAAGAATTTCCCAACTACTAAATCATTCCTATAAATCAAATACATTCAGCCGGCTGGGCGTGGTCTGAATATATACATTCAGCCTATTAATGTGGCAAACCTGAAGTTCTCTTTAGTGTTTCAATACTGAATAAAAATAAATTATAAATTATAATTTATCTTATAGCAACACATCTAAAACAGTTATTATTATTATTATTATTATTATTATTATTATTATTATTATTTATTTTTTTTGAGACGGAGTCTTGCTCTGTCCCCCAGGCTGGAGTGCAGTGGCGCGATCTCGGCTCATTGCAAGCTCCGCCTCCCAGGTTCACGCCATTCTCCTGCCTCAGCCTCCCGAGTAGCTGGGACTACAGGCGCCCGCCAACACGTCAGGCTAATTTTTGGTATTTTTAGTAGAGACGGGATTTCACCGTGTTAGCCAGGATGGTCTCGATCTCCTGACCTCGTGATCCACCCGCCTCGGCCTCCCAAAGGGCTGGGATTACAGGCTTGAGCCACCGCGCCCTGCAAACAGTTATTATTATTATTATGTTTGAGAAAGGGTCTCACTCTGTCACCCGGGGGGAGTTCAGAGGCACCATCACTGCTTACAGTGGCCTCAGCCTCTCTGGGATCAGGTGATTGTCCCACCTCAGCCTTCCGAGTAGCTGGGACTACAGGTGCGTGCCACCTAGTCCAGCTAATTTTTGTATTTTTTGTAGGGATAGGGTTTTATCATTTTGCCCAGGCCAGAAGGATTGCTTAAGACCAGATTGGGCAACATAACGAACCCTTGTCAGAAAGGGAAGGGGAAAAGAAAGGAAAGGAAAAGGGAAAGGAAAAAGGAAAGGAAGGAAGAAAGAGACAAATATAATTGTGTTATTTAGAGAACAGAGGCATCACTGGGCATGGTGGCGGGGGCTTGTAGTCCCAGCTACTGGGGCAGCTGAGGAGGGAGGATCTCTTGAGCCCAGGAGATGGAGGCTGCAGTGAGCTATAATCACACCACTGCCCCCTAGCCTGGATGACACAGAGAGACCCTGTCGCAAGTTTTAAAAATTAAAAATAAAAAAGAGAATAGATGTCAAAGATTTTCAAGGAATCTCATCTTGTGTCCAAACCACGAGAACTATCTGTGGTTAGGTGTGTTCATGGCTACATTAATTAAAAGCATGCTATAGTCCCACTACTGGGGAGGCTAAAGAGGGAGGATTTTTTTGAGGCCTGGAGTTCGAAGTCAACCTGGGCAACATAGCCAGGCCCCATAACTTTTTTCTATCCATTTTTTTTTTTTTTTTACTGTACGAATCTCACTACACAGACCCTATAACAAAAAAAAAAGGAAAAGAAAAAGAAAAGAAAGAGAAAGAAAGAAAAAGAAAGAAAGAAAGAAAGAAAGAAAGAAAGAAAGAAAGAAAGAAAGAAAGAAAGAAAAAAGGCAGGCGCTTATTCTGCCCTGTATTCAGCAGTCTCAGGCAAGTGACAGAATAATCTGAAAACCTGGTCCAGAGGGAGGAAACGTAGTGGCCAGGGATCAGAAGCGTGTGAGGGACCTATGAAGTATTCATTCTGCAAGTATCAGTTCTTTCCTCTGGGGGAGATACTGGGCTTGCCCACGTCTCCCTGAATCCATGGTTAAGACTCCCTCTGGGCACCAGCGGATTCCTGGTGCCCAGAGCCCGGTTCCTCCTACCGAGTGCGCTGGGAAAAGGGCTGCTCCTGACAGATGGGACACTGTAAGAGCAGCCCAGGAACCAGTGCACTTGCGCGGCCTCGGAAGAAGCCGGGGCTCCTGGAGGCGGAGGCGAGGCCTGGGACCCAATGAGAAGGGCGCGGCTGGAGAGGAGGGGCTGGCCAAAAGCCCTTGAAATACGGCCCAGGAGGAACCGCGGTCCTAGTCGCCCAGCTCCAGCTCGGCCTTTAGGTTTGCTGTGGTGTTCTTGTCTCCTGCAGGACCGGCCGCAGCATGGACACTCCCAGGCGGTTTCCGACGCTCGTGCAACTGATGCAGCCAAAAGCAGTGCCAGTCGAGGTGCTCGGTCACCTCCCTAAGAGGTTCTCCTGGTTCCACTCTGAGTTCCTGAAGAATCCGAAGGTAGTTCGCCTTGAGGTTTGGCTGGTGGAAAAGATCTTCGGTGAGTGGACCAAGGAGGGGCAGCCCCCATGCGGCTTCTTTCTGCCACCCATACCCACACCCCACCTATTCTGGCTGCGTTCCAGGGCAATCCTCCCCAGTAGCCAATGCCCTCTGGCTGTCTCCTCCTTCCACCTTCCCCTCCCAAGACCCCCGGGAGCCACCCGTCCCTCACAGCCTCTCTGCTACCCGCGCAGGCCGGGGCGGAGAACGCATCCCGCACGTCCAGGGTATGTCCCAAATCTTGATTCACGTGAATCGGTTGGATCCTAATGGCGAGGCTGAGATCTTGGTATTTGGGAGGCCTTCTTACCAGGAGGACACAATCAAGATGATCATGAACTTGGCTGACTATCACCGCCAGCTCCAGGCGAAAGGTACGGGGCTGGGAATAGGGCTACCTGCAGCAAACCCTGGCTCCGTAGGAGTGATCCTGGGGTTTCCTGGCTGCTGGGGCGGCAGTCTCGCCCTCCCAGTCGGCCCGCGGTTGGTGGGTGGGGGAGGGGGCGGTTCTCGTTGTCACGGACCCAGAAGACCAAATTGAACCCTCGTTCTGGGATTCCTGGCTCCTACTCCAGCAGGCCGCTTGGGTGACTGTCCCTTTTTGGAGAGGATATAGAGACACAGCTGTGGCCTCTGCACACGGCTCTTCTTCCAGGCTCAGGAAAGGCCCTCGCCCAGGATGTCGCCACTCAGAAGGCCGAGACCCAGCGGTCTTCAATAGAAGTCCGGGAGGCCGGGCCCCAGCGTTCGGTGGAGGTCCGGGAGGTCGGGACACAGGGTTCTCCGGTGGAGGCGCAGGAGGCCGGGACCCAGCAGTCTCTCCAGGCTGCCAACGAGTCGGGGACCCAGCGATCCCCCGAAGCTGCCAGCAAGGCAGTGACCCAGCGGTTTCGCGAGGATGCCCGGGACCCAGTTACCAGATTATGAAGGCATCTCAGGCCCTGGAGCCAGAGCCAGTCAGGGGTTAAAGTGAAAGCCCGTATTTCCGCCCAGAAGCTGGGGTTGGGGAGAGGATGTTGTGGATTTTTTGTTTTACCCCTTCTGTTGAATGGTTGCAAACACAAACTTGAGTTCTAATAAAGAATTGCAAAGTGGAAGCCCGCCTCCCCAAACCCTCCCGCCGCCCCCGCGACTTAAGTCCAGGAAGCTGGGGTGGCGAGGAAGGATGATGTGGATTGTTTTTTGTTTTACACCTTCTGTTGAATGGTTGCCAACACAAACTTGAGTTCTAATAAATAATTGCATTTCCCTAACGTCTGTATTTTGGAAGGTAGAGGGGAGGGAAAGGCGTATTCCTCCAGCAGCCCAATTCTGCCCTTCGCAGCTCTCTACCTCGAGGCAGGTGGGGCCTCTGGTTCCTAGCGGCCTGAGGTGGCAATCTTCCCCGGCTGTGGTCCGGTGTGCCCCTTGTACTCCTTAACGGCGCACATCTGGCTTTAACAGGTGAGAAGCCTCTCTGGCCCACTAGGAAACCTCTCCAAACCCGCTGTCGTTCTACTCAAGGTGACTTGGGATGAGAAAACTGGATCGCTTGGGGGCCAGCTGGATTTGGAAGGCCCTGGGTGTATTGCTACGCTGTCACAGAACACTTTCCCAGCTGGGGAAAATGACATCGGGGAAGGAGGAAAGGGAGAGACCCCAGCTGCACTCTTGGGCTGCACAGTTGCCGTCTTCAGGTCTTGCTTGGGTCACCCATCTTCCACGAAGGTCGTGGACACCGGCAAGATACAGGCACCAGCTACTCTCTTCAGTTACTATGGCAGCGAGGAGCCCCAGCAAAGAACACTTTGGCTTCCCTAGGGTCACAGCTCTGGTCAGGGCGCTGGGATGCAGGTCCCTGAGCCTGCAAATTAATCTAGAAGGATGCAAGCCAACAGCTGGGTGCTAGGATTAAACAATAGCACACAGTAATTCTATAATTAGGATGTTTTTTTCCTTTTTTTTTTTTTTTTTTTACCAACCAAGAATAACTGGTAATTTTCATTTTATTTTAGAGACAGAGTCTCGCTCTGTGGCCCAGGCTGGAGTGCAACGGCCCAATCTCGCCTCAACACAACCTCTGCCTCCCGGGTTCAAACGATTCTCCTGCCTCAGCCTCCCGAGTAGCTGGGACTACAGGCCCGCACCACCACGCCCAGCTAATTTTTGTGTTTTTAGTAGAGAAGGGGCTTCACCGTGTTGGCTAGGCTGGTCTGACCTCAGGTGATCCACCCGCCTGGGTCTCTCAAAGTGCTGGGATTACAGGCATGAGCCACCACGCCCGGCCAATCACTAGTAATTTTTAAAAGTTCAAAGCTAAGTTTAAATATCAGGGGAATGTCTATCACAGACTCTTTTGTCACCGCTAATTATCACTCCAGTTTAAAATAATCATGTATCTTACAATAAGGGAATTACCACATAAAGCTGAATTTACAATAACTTATTAGCAACTTTTAATCGCTAATCATTTTATTAAAATAGTCGACTAATTTTAGAAGAACTTTAGAACATTTTAAATTCAAAATCAACATAAAATCAGTTTCAAATAAGGCCACATCAGAGCAGAGCTAAAACTCAATGTGTATGTTGTCTTTCTCTGTGTAATACCCACCTTACTAGAATGTCAGATTCTCTCCTTTACAAGCTGTTTTCACTGTCCTTGCCCAAACTCAGTGTCACCAATCTATTTTATGTTTATGTTCATGTGTAACTTTTCTTTTTCTGGTATCTACCCCCTATTTTAATTAAGTAGCTTTATAGACTTTTAATATTTAAGAGGGCAAGTCTACTCTTTTTCTTTTCTTTTTTTTTTTGAGACGGAGTCTCACTCTGTCACCCAGGCTGGAATGCAATGGCATTCCACTGCAACCTCCACCTCCTGGGTTTAGGCAATTCTCCTGCCTCAGCCTCCCGAGCAGCTGGAATTACAGGCGCCCACCACCATGCCTGGCTGATTTTTGTATTTTTAGGAGAGACAGGGTTTCACCATGTTGGCCAGGCTGGTCAACACCTGTCTCAGCCTCCCAAAGCGCTGGGAATACAGGCCTGAGCCACCATGTCCGGCCCTCACAACCTTTTCAACTCATATCCAAAACATCTATGAACATCTTTCCCGGAACTAACACTTTAAGTTTCACCTATTCATATGGCTGCTTCTTTCTCTAAACACCCAGTAAATGGAAACTCTATATCATGCTGGAATTATAGACGCCATCAAGCCAAGCCAGCTGCCCAGCATGGAGGAACAGGAGAGGTTGCCCTATGCCAAGAGTCTTGAGAGTCAAAGATTTCAAATATTGCCCAAATATAGTCACATTCTGAGGTACTGGGGATTAGGACTTCAATATATGTTAATGTGTACAAAGGATGGAAGGAGTTTAGGATCATACAGTATTTTTGGAAAAATTAGAATAAGTTTTAAGCTTACCCCTTTTTCCCCAATAACAAAATATTTAATGGGCCAGGTGCAGTGGCTTATGCCTGTAATCCCAGCACTTTGGAAGGCCAAGGCAGGTGGATCAGTTGAGGGTACGAGTTCAAGACCAGACTGGCCATTCTCTACTAAAAATACAAAAATTAGCCGGGCATGGTGGCAGGTGCCTGTAATCCCAGCTACTCGGGAGGCTGAGGCAAGAGAATCGCTTGAACCCGGGAGGCAGAGGTTTCGGTGAGCCAAGATTGCACCATTGCACTCCAGCCTGGGTGACAGAGCGAGACTGTCTCAATAAAAACCCAAAATGTTCAATGGTTTTATAAAAATTCCACCAGGGGTCAGGCACGGTGGCTCACGCCTGTAATACCAGCACTTTGGGAGGCTGAGGCAGGTGGATAACGAGGTCAGGAGACCCAGACCATCCTGGCTAACATGGTGAAACCCCGTCTCTACTAAAAATACAAAAAATTAGCTGGGCGTGGTGGCACGCACCCATAATCCCAGCTACTCAGGAGGCTGAGGCAGGAGAATCGTTTGAACCTGGGAGACAGAGGTTGCAGTAAGCCAAGATCGTGCCACCACACTCCAGCCTGGGTGACAAAGCGAGACTCTGTCTCAAAAAAACAAAATAAAATAAAATAAATAAATAAAAATAAAAATCTCACCAGGGCCAGGTGCAGTGGCTCACGCCTCTAATCCCAGCACTTTGGGAGACCAAGGCGGGAGAATCACCTGAGGTCAGGAGTTTGAGAACACCCTTGCAACATGGTGAAACCCCGTCTCTACTAAAAATATGAAAATTAGCCAGGTGTGGTGGCACATGCCAGTAATCCCAGCTACTTGGGAGGCTGAGGCAGAAGAATTGCTTGAATACGGGAGGCGGAGGTTGTAGTGAGCCGAGATCACAGCACTGCACTCCAGCCTGGGTAACAGAGCGAGACTCCATCTCAAAAATAAATAAAAATAAACAATAAAAATCTCACCATGAAAAACTTGAAAGAATTCATCAAACTTCTATGGGAGAAAATTAGGAGCTCCTAAACTTAAAAGGGTGGGGACATGGGAGAACACATAGGAAACAGTAATTAACTACATAAAATAAGTCTTTCACATGCAAAAAAAAATTTAAGAGGGTGGAAAATACTGGTAATAACAGACCATTGTTACAAAAGCTTATAGAGATAAATAAAAATCCTTATCTTCACCAGTTGAAAGAAGAAAGGAATGAAGAAAAATGTAAAACTGAAACAAAGAAAATATTCAACATCACCTCTAATCAAAAAAGCACAATTAAAGAGACTTGTGAGTTTAAAACGCTTACAAAAGGCTAGAATACTTTATTGCCAAGGAGTGAATAAATTCCATGAGTCAAACCAATCCAAATTGTGCTTGAACCCACAGGGCTTTTGGCGCCTTTCGCCCCAAAAATTCTACTTCCAGAAAGTGGGGCAGCAAGGATAGGAGCTGTTTTGCAGAGATTGGTAATTTCAGTACAACACGTAATGGAAAAACCACCTGGCCCATGCCGGACACCTGTGCAGCCTCGCCTTGCAGAAAAAGGGAGACAGCCGGCTCCAAGGCAGGGCGCCATCCACAAGCCAAGGTGCCCGGGAACCCTGCTCTTCCGTGGTGAATCGCAAAGCTACCATTAATGAACGCTGACCGCCCAGGCTTGCTTCTTGCAATGTCATCCTGTGCCCAATGGACGCCCCACTCCAGGAAAATACACAGCTGGTGCTCTTCCGGGGATCAATTACCAGCTTCAAAGTGAGAGCTTCAGATAAGGTGCTTTAGTAGTACGTGTGAGCTCATCAGAAATGAAATTTTAAGCTCCACCCCAACAGTACTGAATCAGAATTCTCTGGAGAAGGAGCCTAGGAAATTGTGTTTTAACAAGCTCCCAAGGTGATTTCTTACAAGCTTTAAAGCTTGAGGACCAATTATGTAAAAACAAAACAGATCACCATTTGTGAGGTTATCTGCCCCTGCATATCTGCCCCCTGTGGGTGAGGGCCTCACTCTGACCATAAAATCATAAAAGGATTAGGAGTTTCAAAATGATGGGAATTCAGGAAAAAGAAAAAAAAAAAACCTACAAAACTATAACCTGCCCACTCTTCATATCAAAACATGAGTGGGAGTCAATCTTTTATAAATTTGCTTTATTATAAGTGTGTGAAGATCTTAATGCCTTTGGCAAAATAGCCATTTCTTTATTAGAATAGTTCAAACTCACTCTTGCAACAAAATAAACCACATTCCATCAAGACACAGGAAAAAGGAATACAGGGATTTAGGAATGCTATACTTGCTTCTCTTCAACTTTAGCAGCAAAAGCTAGAAAGTTAAGATGTTCCCGGCAGTAACTATGTTGTCTTAAGCAACAGGATCCTGGGGAGAGTGGGGGTCTGATGCATGGGCCTTCAAGTTCTTCTCAAGGTGTTTCATCTTCTCAGCTGGAAGAGAAGCAGTTGATACTAACCATGGACAGGGACAAGTGTTCGCTGTTTCGAACTACTCCGTGATTGGGAGTTGGGGAGGAGAGAAAGATCTGCGATAGTGTTGTAACCCAGCTGAGGCTGACTTGGGCAGTGATGGGTCTAAATCTATCAGATCTGCGCTGACTTTCCCAAGGTCCTACCCCGGGATCCCCTCCCAACAAACTTCGTACAGCTCCCTGGGGTCTGGAAACCAAGAAATTTTGAGAAGGTTAAGGGAGGATGGAAGGAAACCGAGCAAGGCCGGTATGGTCACTCATGGCTTCCTCCACATGCAGGTTCTCAAAGACCCTCACCTCGGGCGCGATGTTCTCGGTGAAACCATGCCAGACACAGGAGCATGCTCTTCACCCGATTCTGTACACGGGGCCGCCCAAAAACGGTGATTTCCACTAGGTTCCCAGAGTCCACTATGTCCACTGTCAGCAGGGCCTGGCTCGTCCACTCCATTTCTGGAATTATGGCTCGGTCTGGGCCTAAACAAGTAAGGAAAGACTCTGAGGGGCTGCACGGTGGCAGGTTAGAAGCTGGATTTGAAGGGAATGTTGGCTAGGGAAGGGAAGAGCTGGAAGGTGGGCATCACTACAACACTCCTGGCTTGCGAATCTGGGAAAGAGGCTGTAGAGAGCTGCTCTGCCGGGCCTCTCTCAGACTGGAGGTGGACAGCCCACCAGCACACCTGGGGTCGCTCACCAAAGAGCTCGTCTGCCAGCCATGCCTCTAGGTAGAACACCAAAGGGTCTCTCAGTTCCTGCACCGGAAACCACCAGGGCCGGATGCGAATCTGTGGCGGCGGAAGTGGTAACCTACGCAGCTGCTCCAGGGAGTGGGCCGGGGTCCGTTTGCCCCGCTGGGACTCAGCAGCACCAGCATCATCGACCATACTGGGACCAGCAGCCGCGGAGGGCGCTCGAGGCGGCTTTCGCGAGAGCTCCTCCAGACCCAGGCGCAAAGCTCGGGCTCTCTTTTACCATATTCGACCCGCTCCGCCCCTTCCGGCAGCGCCTCGCACCGCGTCGGGGTGAGCAGGTGCAATCGACGTCCCGGCCTAGCGGCACATTGGACACTTCCTGCGCTGCCTCAATCGCCGGGATTGCCTCTTTGACCTTGAACTAGTATTCATTTGGCCTCCTGTTTGGTCTCCAATGCTCTCCTTCGTCATCTCTGCTCGTCAGGTATGCTTAGCCTGAAAGGCCTCTGCCCACCTTATAGCTGATTAACAATGTGAGTTTGAATTGACGAGTCTATTAATAGACTGGGAATCACCTTTGCTGGCTAGGTTAAGGTTTCATCGTTACCTCCCAAAGATAGGTAGATCGGACCCAGGGCAGGCTTGTTGAATGTGTCAGTTTTCTCTCTTCTGCCCCCTGTTGTTATCTTCTGACTCTCCGGATGGTTACCATTTTTAAATCATTCAAGCAAGTGTGTCATGTTTTAAACAAAAAGTCAGAGGTGGTCTTATAGAACATGTAGCAAGTTAGAAAATTTTCCTTTATTTCCAGTATCCTAAGACAACCATTATCGATGGACATTTTTTCCCAATGTTTGTAATTTTAATTAAAAATTTGAATTATGGAAGGTTTCACACATCCAAAAAAGTAATATAACACGGCCATGTACCCTCCCACAGTTTAACAGATGTTGACATTTCCCCACATTTGCCTCACTCCTGTTTTTAAAATAGATATTACTCAAGCATCTTTCCTTTCCCTCTCCAGAGGAAATCATCCTGAAGCTAGTGTGTATATATCATCCCCATGCATGTCCTTACACATTTTCTACTATATTTGTAGCAATATTGTTTGGTAGTTGTTTCAGAATAGATAGTATCTGCTGAATATACTATTTCGTTCTTACAATTAACTATGTGGGTTTTTTTGGGGTTTTTTTGGTTTTTTTTTTTTTTTGAGACGGAGTCTTTCTCTGTCCCCCAGGCTGGAGTGCAGTGGCGTGATCTCGGCTCACTGCAAGCTCCGCCTCCCGGGTTCATGCCATTCTCCTGCCTCAGCCTCCCAAGTACCTGGGACTACAGGTGCCCGCCAACACGCCCGGCTAATTTTTTGTATTTTTAGTAGAGACGGGGTTTCACCGTGTTAGCCAGGATGGTCTCGATCTCCTGACCTCGTGATCTGCCCGCCTCGGCCTCCCAAAGTGCTGGGATTACAGGCTTGAGCCACCGCGCCCAGCCTATGTTTGTTTTAAAACTCTTCTATTTTTCTGAGATGGGTCTCACTCTCTTGCCTAGGCTGGAATGCAGTGGCACGATCTCGGTTCACTGAAACCTCGACCTCCCAGGCCTCAGTGACCCTCCCATCTCAGCCTCCTGAGTAGCTGAGATCACAGGTGCCTGCTACCACACCCAGCTATTTTCCAGCTCTTTTTGTTGTTGTTGTTGATGTTGTTGTTGTTATTTGTTTGTCTGTTTGTAGAGACAGGGTCCCACTATATTGCCAGGCTGGTTTTGAACTCCAAGTCTCAAGCAGTCCTCTCATTGTGGCCTCCCAAAGTTCTGGGATTACAAGCGTGAGCCACCACAGCCAGCATAGAAGAAAAAACTCAAAATAGTGGAAAACACATTCCAGACTCCACATGATCATCTAGGACTGTGTGGAGGCTCCAGTTTTCTGCCCCTGAGCCCACCCCCTCTCACCCTCAACGGTTTCTGAGAAAACGTGACTATCAGATGTGCAGGGCATACTTACAGGAAAACAAGATTTAGCTATGGCTCTGATGCAATAAACATTTAAAACCTTAACCTGGCCAGGCAAGGTGGCTCATGCCTATAATCCCAGCACTTTGGGAGGCCAAGGCAGGAGGATCACTTGAGGTCAGGAGTTTGAGACCAGCCTGATCAACATGGAGAAAACCCGTCTTTACTAAAAATACAAAAATTAGATGGGTGTGGGCCAGACACGGTCGCTCAAGCCTGTAATCCCAGCACTTTGGGAGGCTGAGGCAGGCGGATCACCTGAGGTCGGGAGTTCGAGACCTCAGATCGCTTGAGTCAGGGGGTTTGAGGGTGCAGTGAGCCATGATCACACCACTGCACTCCTACTTGGGTGACAGAGCGAGACCCCAAAAATAAACCTAAAAAAATTTAAAGCCTTAATGTAACCATGAGATGCACTTACATTACTGTAGACAAAGAATATTTTACCCAGCATGTATAGAATTTTAACGGCTTCTTCAGGGGGACTGTGGTGATCTGAGTCACACAGGAATAAGTTAATTAACTTCTCTCAAATTCCACTTCCTGGTGTGGAAAAGATGGCACCCCATTATCTTGTGGAGATCTTCTGCCATAAACCCCACATAAATCCCCAGCATGCTGGACACCGTGAAGCAGTTAGTCTCAGACACAACTCAGTCTCAGGTGTAACCCAATAGTGGCTAGTTCAGTTATTCCTTCCTCAGAGAAGAAATGATCTTGTGGGATTACTGCTCTCCTCTGAGGAAAGAACCTCCCTGCTCAGTGAGAGGCCAGAATCTGATTTTCAAGTGTTGGTTTCGCGCCTCTCAGCTTTGGGGAGACTGATATGCCTTTGCACCTGAGCCTGCCAAAACGGGAGGGCTATTGTGCAAGAAAACCTTTTGGGAGCTCATACGGTCATGTGGGCCTCCTTGGAAGCCTGGGGACAAGTGGGCAGTTTTCCCGAGTGCATGGAAGCCAACACCAGAGACTGAGGTGGAGAGATGCACTGAGCCAACCTGGCCGGGTTAATAGAACACTTCTCCCACCATCTGGGTTAGCTTCTTGGGGTGCCAGGGATCCTGCAGTGGGCCTGACGCCAGCCCGAGATCAAAATGGGAAAGCGGCCAGAGCAAATTGATGTTCCACAGAGCTCTTAAGGGTTGGAAGATTCTTTCTCACTTTCTCTTTTTCTTTCCTTCTCTTTTTTTGTTTTCTTTTTTTGAGACGGTCTCACTCTGTCACCCAGGCTGGAGTGCAGTGGCACGATCTCAGCTCACTGCGTAGCTGGGGAAGATGCATGCCATCACACCCACTGTAGAGACAGAGGTCTCCCTATGTTGCCCAGGCTGGTCTCGAACTCCTGGGCTCAAGGAGTCCTCCCGCCTTGGCCTCCCAAAATGTCGGACTACAGGCATGAGCCACTGCAACTGGCCAGGGCCAGAAGATTTTAAGTATGCAATTATTATTTATTTATTTATTTAGGGACAGAGTTTTGCTCTTTTGCTCAGGCTGGAGTGCAATGGTGAATCTTGGCTCACTGCAACTTTCACCTCCTGGGTTCAGGTGATTCTCCTACCTAGGCCTCCCAAGTAGCTGGGATTACAGGCATGCACCAACACGCCCAGCTAATTTTGTATTTTTACTAGAGGTGGAGTTTCACCATGTTGTCCAGGCTGGTCTCGAACTCCTGACCTCAGGGGATCTACCCACCTCGGCCTCCCAAAGTGCTGAGATTACAGCCTTGAGCCACTGCGCCTTGCCAAAAATATATTTTTAAAATATATATACATGCCTGTTAATCCCATCACTTTGGGAGGCTGAGGCGGGAGGATCACTTGAGCTTAGGAGTTTGAGACCCACCCTGGGCAACACAGAGAGGACATAATTAGCTGGTTGTGGTGACATGCACCTGTAGTCCCAGCTACTCGGGAAGCCGAGGAAGGATAGCCTGAGTGCACAAGGTCGAGGCTGCAGTGAGCTATGATTGCACCACTGCACTCTAGCCTGGGTGACAGAGACCCCATCTCTAAAAAAATAAAATTAAAGTAATGTACAATTTTATGTATTTTTTTAATGGAGGAAAGGGGCTCCATTAAAAGTACTTGGAGTCTATAAAAGTCATAATGCCTCGCTGCCTTCATCTAGTGATGTGGAACCCCAGAGGCCCCAGTATGACTAGGCCCTTTCCAGGACCCACTCCCGTGTGTTTGCCCAGCCTTCCACTTCTGTGGTACAGAGCCAATCAGATCTACAGGACCAAAACTTGAAGCCAACCCCAATCCTACCAGCAACAAAAGATGATGGTTGCAGACATGAGAAAGAAGGCTCAGATTCCAGGCCTGCCCCCAGCCCTGAAATTGTAGTCAAACACATACTTCTCCTTTCACCTTACCTTCTCTGTATATTTGCCTGTGTGATCATAGTCTGGAGTTTTTTGTTTTTTGAGTTGTGGTTTCACCATATTGTCCAAGCTGGTCTGGAACTCCTAGGCTCCAGCAACCCTCCTGCCTTGGTCTCCCAAAGTGCTGGGATTACATGAGCCATGCCCAGCCTAGCCTGGAGTTTTTACTGGAACTGTTAAAATATGTCTCCTAATCGTTGTTTTGATTTACTGATGGGGGAAGGGAGACTGATCTCATACTTAACTATTTATTTATTTATTTATTTATTTATTTATTTATTTATTTATTTATGAGATGGAGTCTCGCTCTTGTCGCCCAGGCTGGAGTGCAGTGGCATGATCTTGGCCCACTGCAACCTCTGCCTCCCCGGGTTCAAGCTATTCTCCTGCCGCAGCCTGCTGAGTAGCTGGGATTACAGGCTCCGGCCATCCATGCCCGGCTAATTTTTGTACTTTTAGTAGAGACAGGGTTTCGCCATGTTGGCCAGGCTGGTCTCAAACTCCTGACCTCAGGTGATCCACCCACTTCAGCCTCCCAAAGTGCTGGGATTACAGGCATGAGCCACTGCACCCAGCCAACTCTTCTTTTAAAAAACAGACTTTCCTTGCTGACATACTTGAGTAGCTTTGGTCATATTTAAGGTGAAGCTGAGCCTTCTAACCATTTCTAGAATCCCCTCCAAGGCATCTCTTTACTAAGAGAACTAACCTTTTCCCAGCTAAGAGAAGAGAAAGTAAAAATTAGATTAGTGAGCCTAGAGCGATGGCTCAGGCCTGTAATCCCAGCACTGTGGGAGACAGGAGGATTGCCTGAGGCCGGGAGTTGTAGACCAGCCTGGGCAGCATAAGGAGGCCCTGTTTCTACAAAAAAATTAAAAATTAACCCGGTGTGGTGTCTCATGCCTTGTAGTCCCAACTACTCTGGGAGCTGCAGGCAGGAGGATCCCTTTAGTCGAGGAGTTAGAGGCTGCAATGAGCTATGATGGCACCATTGCACTCCAGCCTGGACTCTCTTTTTTCCTTATATATAAAACATATATATGCTTATACATAATATATAAACATATATATGCTTATGTATATAAACATAAAACATATATATGCTTATACATAATATATAAACATATGTATATACATAATATATATGAACATATATATATAAACATATATATAAACATATATATTATATATAAGCATATATTATATATAGTATATATTTATATAAAATTAAGTTTTATATTATATAACTATATCCATGAGAGAAAAGAGAAATCTGCCCTCATTTATAGCAGGTTGAGACAGACACAGATAAAACGAGCTGCAAAATTAAGTTTCTCCCAAAGACATGCTGCAGCTGTAAATTGTCATAATGATCTCCCATTTTTTTTTTTTCCCCCAAGATGGAGTCTCACTCTGTTGCCCAGGCTGGAGTGCAGTGGCACAATCTCTGCTAGCTGCAACCTCTGCCTCCCAGGTTCAAGTGATTCTCCTGCCTCAGCCTCCCGAGTAGCTGGGATTACAGGCACCCACCACCACGGCCAGGTGAATTTTTATAAAGACGGGGTTTTACCATGTTGGCCAGGCTGGTCTCGAACTCCTGACCTCAAGTAATCCACCCACCTCAGCCTCCGAAAGTGTTGTGATTACAGGTGTGAGCCACCGCACCCAGCCGATCTCCCATTTTTGAATGACTATTATGTTCTTACTCAGTGAGAAACATTATTCTCTAAAATTACAGACGATCAGAAAATGTACTATTTAAATTTATTTATCAGTAACAATGAAACATCCATTCTTGCCTGGAGGATCTAAGTCACTTTATTTATTTTTTGTTTTTCTTTGTTTGTTTTTCTAAGTCACTTTGATACAGAGAAACAGCCTTAATTGACAACTTAGTCGCAGCTGTTTCGGACAAGGGGTTTTCGAATACAACATTCCACATCTATCTCAATTAAGGACCCTGGGTTCACTTCACTATCAAGATCTGATGTTGATCCTTATACATACAGCCCAAAGAAACATGATTTTATTTATTTATTTATTTATTTATTTATTTATTTATTTATTTATTTATGTATTTATTTATTTATTTACTTACTTACTTACTTATTTATTTGAGACGGAGTCTGTTGCTCAGGCTGGAGTGCAATGGTAAAATCTCAGCTTACTGCAACCTCCACCTCCCGAGTTCAAGCAATTCTCCTGCCTCAGCCTCCAGAGTAGCTGGGATTACAGGCGCCCAACACCAAGCCTGGCTGGTTTTTGTGGTTTTGTTTGTTTGTTTTTTTGAGTCTCACTCTGTCACCCAGGCTGGAGTGCAGTGGCGCAATCTTGGCTCACCGCAACCTCCACCTCCCAGGTTCAAGCGATTCTCTTGCCTCAGCCTCCCAAGTAGCTGGGATTACTGGTGCCTGCCACCATGCCTGGCTAATTTTTGTATTTTTAGTAGAGAAGAGGTTTTACCATGTTGGCCAGGCTGGTCTCGAACTCCTGACCTCAGGTGATCCACCTGCCTTGGCCTCCCAAAGTGCTGAGATTACAGGCGTGAGCCACTGCACCCAGCCCATGATTTTATTTAGAGTTTATTTCTCTCTTCCCCAAAATTGTAAAAAAATTTATTGTTGGTGAGATGCCCTATGGTTCTTTGGCTACATCCTTATATAATTGTGTTTTACCATTAGAATTCCATTTTCTTTCATTCTGCCATTGCCAGTTAACACAATTAGCCAGACATATGTGGTCTTATTACCATGGGAGAGAGAAACTGACTACAATCTTAAGCCAGCCTTGGTGTAAACTTTTTTTTTTTTTTTTTTTTTTTGAGATGGAGTCTCGCTCTGTCACCCAGGCTGGAGTGCAGTGGCGTGATCTCTGCTCACTGCAACCTCCGCCTCCCGGGTTCACGCCATTCTCCTGCCTCAGCCTCTCCGAGTAGCTGGGACTACAGGCGCCCGCCACCACGCCCGGCTAATTTTTTGTATTTTTAGTAGAGACAGGGTTTCACCGTGGTCTCGATCTCCTGACCTCGTGATCCGCCCGCCTCGGCCTCCCAAAGTGCTGGGATTACAAGCGTGAGCCACCGCGCCCGGCCTAGCCTTGGTGTAAACTTTAAAGGCACATCCAAGGAAGTTTCTAGAGCTGTTCTATTTGCTGAAAATATAATCCTGTGAAAACTGTAAAGATGAGACAGAAACTGGAGCCAAAACCTCAAGACCCCTTTTAAATGTAGGCAGCATGTTTTGCTTCAGCTGAGAGAGAACTATAGAGCTCTGCTCACAAAGCAATAGGGGTGAGTAGTTTCTGGGAGGGCTTTATTATCTGCCTCAGGAGTAGATAAACAACCTGCTCATGCATGCGATAGAGTCACCACACCTCGAACTTTCTCAAGTTCTTGTGAATATACCATTTCTACTTTATGAGTGAACTGTGCTATGCAACTTCCTGTCTACTCAAATGTTTCTCTGATATCACCCAAGATGTGATAGGTATTTGTGGCCTCAAAATTAACTCATGCAAGTGAGTTTGTTGGGTTTGGTTGTGAACAACATACTGTAAAAAGCCAGCAATATTATTATGTATTTATTTATATTTACTTGATTCATTCATTCATTGACAGAGTCTTACTCTGTCACCTAGACGGGAGTGCAGTGGCATAATCACAGCTCACTGTAGCCTCGACCGTCTGGACTCAAGCAATTCTCCTGCCTGTCTCCTGAGGAGCTGGAACTACATACAGGTGAGTGCAACCACATCTAGCTAATATTTTTTAAAATTATGTTTTGTAGAAACGAGTTCTTGCTATGTTGCCAAGGTTGGTCTTGAACTCTTGGCCACAAGTGAACCTTCTACCTTGGCCTTCCTGAAGTGCTAGGATTATGGGTGTGAGTCACCATCGCACCTATAACCTATAGCTGTACCAGGCAGCTTTCAAGTTAAAAACCTGAGTTTTCACCAAGTAATCCTATTTAATTTATGCCAAAGGCTCCAGCCTGCATATATTATTGTTACAAATTCTTCTTCCCTTTTTTTTTTTTTTTTTTTGAGATAGTATCTCAGTCTGACACCCAGACTGGAGTGCAATGGCGTGATCTTGGCTCACTACAACCTCCACTTCCAGGGCTCAAGCGATCCTCCCACCTCAGCCTCTAGAGCAGCTGGGATGACAGGTGTGTGCAACCATGCCCAGCTAATGTTTTTGTATTTTGTTTTAAAGATGGGGTTTCTCCATGTTGGCCAGGCTGGTCTTGAACTCCTGAGCTCGAGCAATCCACCCACCTCAGCCTCCCAAAATGCTGGGATTATAGGCCTGAGCTACCGGGCCCAGCTACAAACTCTAAGATCCTCTGAGCCAGCAGTTCTCAAATGTTTGGGTCCCCCTGCTCTTAAAAATCACTGAGGCCAGGCATGGTGGCTCACGCCTGACCACGCCACTGTACTCCGGCTGAGGTAACAGAATGAAACTCCAACTCAAAAAAAAAAATCTATATATATAGAGTACCAGCAGGGTGCAGTGGCTCAGGCCTGTAATCCCAGCACTTTGGGTGGCCAAGGCAAGTGGATCCCTTGAGGTCAGGAGTTCAAGACCAGCCTGGCCAACATGATGAAACCCCATCTCTACTAAAAAATCCAAAAATTAGCCGAGCGTGGTGACATGTGCCTGTGGTCCCAGCTACTTGGGAGGCTGAGGTAGGAGAATTGCTTAAGCCCAGGAGGTGGAGTTTGCTGTGGGCCAAGATTTCACCACTGCACTCCAGCCAGCCTGGGCAACAGAGCCAGATCCTGTCTCCAGAAAAAAAAAAAAATTATTGAGTACCCTAAAGAGCTTTTGTTTTGTAAGGTATAGACAGATATTTACTATATTAGAAATTCAAACTTTGAGAAACCTAATTCAATGACTATAACTCATGTTAACATGGAAAACCTTTTAATGAAAAATGATTATGATTATGATTATTACTTTTTGAGACAGGGTCTCTGTCACCCAGCCTGGAGTGCAGTGGCACGATCTCGGCTCACTGCAACCTCTACCTCCTGGGTTCAAGCAATTATCCTGCCTCAGCCTCCTGAGTAGCTGGGATTACAGGCGTGCGCCACCACGTCCGGCTAATTTTTATGTTTTTGTAGAGAAAGGGTTTCACCATGTTGTCCAGGCTGGTCGCAAACTCCTGGGCTCAAGCAATCCTCCTGCCTCAGCCTCCCAAAGTGCTAGGATTACAGGTATGAGCCACTACACCTGGCCTGAAAAATAATTTGTTTCTCAAAACAAATTCAGTGGCCTGGCCGGGCATGGTGGCTCATGCCTATAATCCCAGCACTTTGGAGGCCAAGGTGGGTGGATCACTTGAGGTCAGAAGTTTGAGACCAACCTGGCCAACATGGTGAAACCTAGTCTGTACTAAAAATACAAAATTAGTTGGGCATGGTAGTGTGCACCTGTAATCCCAGTTACTCAGGAGGCTGAAGCAGGAGAATCACTTGAACCCAGGAGGTGGAGGTTGCAGTGAGTCGAGATTGTGCCACTGCACTCCACTCTGGGCAACAGAGCGAGACTCTATCTCAAAAAAAAAGAAAAAAGAAAAGTGGCCTTATTTTACATGTTTGTAAATCTGTTTAATGTCTGGCCTAATAGACAACAGCTGGTTTCTCATATCTTTGTTTTTTAATGGTTTTTAAAAATTGAGACAGGGTTTTGCTGTGTTGCCCAACCTGGTCTTAAACTCCAGAGCTCTGAGCTCAAGCAGTCTGCCCACTTCCAACTCCGAAAGTGCTGGGATTACAGGCATCAGCCACCATGCCTAGCCTCATATCCTATTCCAAATTAAATCTGTTGCAATATGTTGTTTTGATTGAAGAAAATCCAGCCTCACACAGATATTTAGATAATTGTGGACACTATTCTTTTTACTATACCAACACTCAGCAAACGGTAGCTTCTTACACTTTGAATGGTTTTTTATTCGTGCATGATTTTGTAACATCACTCATTAGTCATTAGGAAAATACTGGCTTATTGAAATATTTAATTTTCCAAATACTGACTCATTTCATTATACAGTATAATAAAAAATCACATGGATTAGTACCACCACCAATCTCATCAGAAAAATGTAATAATTGGGAAGGTGTCAAGACAGTGGTGATACAAGTTTTCCAAAATTCTTTTTTTTTTTTTTTTTTGAGACAGGGTCTCGCTCTGTTGCCCAGTCTGGAGTGTGGTGGTGCAATCTCCACTCACTGCAACCTCTGTCTCCTGGGCTTAAGCGGTTCTCTCATCTCAGCCTCCTGAGCAGTTAGTGAAATGCACCAATAACAATGCTAATGAGTGTTCATAGCAGTGTTTTTCAACATGGAAATAAACAGAAGTGACCAAATGTCTATCTATAATAGAATGGATAAATTGTGGCAGATCCATACAATGAAATGTTATATACCATTGAAAATTAATAAACTACTCCCAACATGAGTGAGCTAAAAGACACTATAGGATTCCATTTATATAAAGTTCAGAAAGTAAGCAAGTTTGATCTGGGTGGTTGTTACATCACTATTACTTTGAAATTTTCTTGAGCATCACACTTAATGATTTACATACTTTTTAGTAAGCAGATTAAACTTTGAGTTGTTTCTTGTTTTTAAAGAGGACTTTAGAGATCTAGACACCAAATATGATTAGTCTCAACAGATTGTGATTTATCTACACATTAGAAACTATATGGTAGAGAGGCTAGAGAAGATGAAGTAAGTTGAGTCACATTTGGATGTTGATTAATACAATCAAGGCCAGGCATGGTGGCTCATGCTTGTAATCCCAGCACTTTGGGAGGTCTAGGTGGGTGGATCACTTGCGGTTAGGAGTTCGAGACCAGCCTAGCCAACATGACTAAACCCTATCTCTACTAAAAATAATAATAATAATAAAATTTAGCCAGGCGTGGTGGCAGGTACCCGTAATCCCAGCTCCTTCGGAGGCTGAGGCAGAAGAATTGCTTGAACCCGGGAGGTGGAGGTTGCAGTGGGCCAAAATTGCACCATTGCACTCCAGCCTGGACAACAAGAGTGAAACTCCATTTCAAAAAGAAGAAAAAATAAAAAAGATGAAACAAAACAAAAAAGTGTTAAAAAAAAAAAAAAAAAAAAAGAAGAAGAAGAAGAAGATGGAGTAAGTTCCAGAACATAAAAATAGCAGTGAATGACAAGGGAGGTGGATAGGTCCAAGTTCACTCACAAGATTTGGAATTCAGGCTACTTGGATTTCAGGCTGAGTCTTTGAGGTATGCCTTCAGGCACCAGAGAGCTTCACTCTGGATACCTAGAGTAGCCTGGAGGAAGAGCTGAAGGCCAAGACCACATGTTGGCAAATCTCAAAATTGAAAGCTAGTTGAAGAAAAGGTGTTTTAGGTGGGGAAGGAAAGGTTGAGAAAGTTAGTCCTCACTTTGCCAAAAACTGCAGTGTTCCAGTAAAGCAGGAACAGACACTACTTTGCAGAGGACTAAAGGTAAGCATGGGCTGAGGAATTCAGGATGGCCAGTACACTCTTCTTAGTAGCCTGAATGTCCAGGGAAAGAGGTGGGCCAGTGTGGGGGGACAATTAATATAAAAAACCAGGCTGGAGGCCGGGCGCGGTGGCTCACGCTTGTAATCCCAGCACTTTGGGAGGCCGAGGCAGGCGGATCACGAGGTCAGGAGATCGAGACCACGGTGAAATCCCGTCTTTACTAAAAATACAAAAAAAATTAGCCGAGCATGGTGTCGGGCGCCTGTAGTCCCAGCTACTCGGAGAGGCTGAGGCAGGAGAATGGCGTGAACCCGGGAGGCGGAGCTTGCAGTGAGCTGAGATTGCGCCACTGCACTCCAGCCTGGGCGACAGAGCGAGACTCCGTCTCAAAAAAAAAAAAAAAAAAAAACCAGGCTGGGCGCAGTGGCTCACACCTGTAATCCTAGCACTTTGGAAGGCTGAGGTGGGTGGATCACTTGAAGTCAGGAGTTCGAGATCAGCCTGGCCGACATGGCGAAACCCATGTCTACTAAAAAGGCAAAAATTAGCCGGGAGTGGTGGCACCATGCCTGTAAACCCAGCTACTTGGGAGGCTGAGGCTGGAGAATCACTTGAAGCTGGGAGGCAGAGGTTGCAGTGAACCGAGATTGCACCACTGTATTCCAGCCTGGGTGATACAGCGAGACTCTGTCTGAAAAACAAAACAAACAAAAAACAAAGGATTGTAACTTTGGGTTTTTGTTTTTGTTTTTCTTTTTGGTTTGTTTTATTTTTGAGACAGGGATTTGCTCTGTCACTCAGGCTGTAGTGCAGTGGTATGATCATGGCTCACTGCAGCCTTAACCTCCCAGGCTCAAGTGATCCCCCCCCGCCTCAACCTCCCTAGTACCTGTGACCACAGGCATGTACTACCACACCTGGCTAATTTTTTTTTTTTTTTTTTGAGATGGAGTCTCGCTCTGTTGCCCAGGCTGGAGTGTAGTGGCATGATCTCAGCTCACCACAACCTTCACCTCCCGGGTTCAAGTGATTCTCCTGCCTCAGCCTCCCGAGTAGCTGGGATTACAGGCACGTGCCACCATGCCCAGCTAATTTTTATATTTTCAGTAGAGATGGGGTTTCACTATGTTGGCCAGGCTGGTCTCAAACTCCTGACCTTGTGATCCACCTGCCTCAGCCTCCCAAAGTGCTGGGATTACAGGCATGAGCCACCGTGCCTGGCCACACCTGGCTAATTTTTAAATTTTTTGTAGAGAGCGGGTCTCACCATGTTGTCCAGACTGGTCTCAAACTCCTGGGCTCAAGTGATCCTCCTGCCCCAGCCTTCCAAAGTGTGAGGATTATAGGCATGAGCCACCATGCCCAGCCTACTATGTTTGTTTGTTGTAGCTAGGACTACAAGCATGTACCACCATGCCCTGCTAGTTTTTAATTTTATTTTTATAGAGATGGGGGTCTCACTGTGTTGCCCAGGCTAGGCTTGAACTCCTGGCCTCAACCTCCCAAAGTGTGGTGAGCCAATATGCTCAGTGGTTTTTAACTTTTTTTTTTTTTTTTTTTTTTTGAGACAGAGTCTGACTCTGTCACCCAGGCTTGGCTGCAGTGGCACAATCTCAGCTCACCGCAGCCTCTACCTCCCAGGCTCAGCCTTCCAAGTAACTGGAACTACAGGCATGTGCCACCATGCATATCTAATTTTTATATTTTTTTATAGAGACGGGGTTTCCACCTGTTGGCCAGGTTGGTCTCAACTCCTGGCCTCAAGGGATCTGCCCACCTGGGCCTCCCGAAGTGCTGGGATTACATGTGTGAGCCACCACACCTGGTTGTAAATCTGAAGTAGAAGAAACCATCTATATAAGCAGTTCGCCTAAAAGATTTCTTAGGGCCGGTAACACTAAGGGAATTGTAGAAACTGCTTCTAGTTTCTTGATCAAGTAGTTGGCAAAATCATCCAGGAGCCCGGAGACATAGTCTTATTTAGTGTGGGTTAACAACAGGGAAAATGACCAGGAAGGAAGAACAAACTAAAATCAACGCAGGGGCCGGGCACAGTGGCTCACACCTGTAATCCCAGCACTTTGGGAGGCCAAGGTGGGTGGATCACTTGAGGTCAGGAGTTTGAGACCAGCCTGGTCAATATGGTGAAACCCCATCTCTACTAAAAATACAAAATTAGCCGGGTGTGGTGGCGCATGCCTGTAGTCTCAGCTGCTCAGAAGGCTGAGGCAGGAGAATCACTTGAACCCGGGAGGAGGAGGTTGCAGTGAGCCAAGATTGCGGCACTGCACTCTAGCCTGGGTAACAGAGCGAGACTCCATCCCAAAATAAAATAAAATCAGTGCAATCAGTGCAAGAAGGAAGTAATAAAGATTAGAGTAAAAATTATGTAGAAAATAGAGAAAAATCAAAACTGGGTTCTTTAAAAAGATAAAACTGACAAGTCTTTAGATAGAATAACCAAGGAAAAAAGACTCAACTTACTAAGATCAGAAATGAATGTGAGAGCCTGTGCAGTGGGTCACACCTGTAATCAAACTTTGGGAGGCTGAGGCAGGCAGATCACTTGAGCCCAGGAATTCAAGACCAGCCTGGGCAACAAAAGGAAACCCCATCTCTACAAAAACTACAACAATTAGCCAGGTATGGTGGCACATGCCTGTAATCCCAGCTACTTCGGAGGCTGAGGCAGGAGGATCACTTGAGCCAAGGAGGTCAAGGCTGCAGTGAGCCAAAATCATGACAGTGCACTCCAGCCCAGGCAACAGAGTGAGACCCTGTCTCTAAATAAATAAATATAATAAAAATAAAAAATAAAAGAATGAATGGAGGACATTACTACTCACCTTATTGACCTTACAGATATAAAAAGGATTATAAGGTAATACTACAGAACAACTATATGACATAAATTAGATAACCTAGATGGAATGAATAAGTTCCTAGAAAAACATAAACTACTCAGAATAGAAAATCTGAATAAACCTGTCATAAGAGATTGAATTAGTAATGACAACATTTCCCACAAAGAAAAGCTCAAGCCCAGATGGCTTTACTGATGAATCCAACCAAGTATTTAAAGGAGAACTAATGTCAATCTTTCAAACTCTTCCAAAAAATAGAAGATGAAAGAACACTTCCCAACTAATTATGTCAGCATCACCTTAATACCATAACCACAGACATCACAAGAAAAGAAACAACTACAGACCAATATTCCTGAGTAACAAAGATGCAAAAATCTTAAATAAAAAATGAGCAAACTTGGTTGGGCATGGTGGCTCATGCTGGTAATCTCAGCCATTCAGGAGGCCTAGGTGGGAGGACCACTTGAGCCCAGGAGTTCCAGGTATTGAGCCATGATTGTGACACTGCACTCCATCACTTGAACTCCTGGGCTCAAGTGATCAGCCTGCCTCAGCCTCCCAGCCTAGGCAAAGAGACAAACAAACCTGTCTTTTTTTTTTTTTTGAGATGGAGTCTTGCTCTGTCACCCAGGCTGAAGTGCAGTGGCACAATCTCGGCTCACTGCAACCTGTGCCTCCCGGATTCAAGCGATTCTCCTGTCTCAGCCTCCTGAGTAGCTGGGATTACAGGCACATGCCATCACGCCTGGCTAATTTTTGTATTTTTAGTAGGGAGGGGGTTTTATCATGTTGGCTAGGCTGGTCTCGAACTCCTGACCTCAGGTGATCCACTCGCCTCGGCCTCCCAAAGTGCTGGGATTACAGGTGTAGCCACCACACCCAGCCTCAAACCTGTCTTAAAAACGGCAAATGGAGGCTGGGTGCCGTGGCTCACGCTTGTAATCCCAGCACTTTGAGAGGCCAAGGTAGGCAGATCACAAGGTCAGGAGATTGAGACCATCCTGGCTAACACAGTGAAACCCCGTCTCTACTAAAAATACAAAAAAATTAGCCAGGTGCGGTGGCGGGTGCCTGTAGTCCCAGCTACTTGGGAGGCCGAGGCAGGAAAATGGCGTGAACCTGGGAGGGCAGCTTGCAGTGAGCCGAGATCGCGCCACTGCACTCCAGCCTGGGCGACAGAGTGAGACTCCGTCTCAAACAACAACAACAAAAAAGACAAATGGAATTCAGCATTATTCAAAAAAAAAATTATACACTATGATTAAGGGGATTTATCCCAGGAATGCAAGGCTGGATTAAGTCAAAAGTCAATTAATATGCCATATTAATAGAATAAAGGACAAAAACTACATGAACATTTCAAGAGATGCAGCAAATGCATTTTACAAAATCAACACCTACTACTAGGAATACAAAGTCTCTTCCCCAGCCTAAATAAAAGCTCTCTTTTTTTTTTTTTTCTTTTTTTCGGAGTCTCACTCTATTGACTAGGCTGGAGTGCAGTGGCGTGGTCTTGGCTCACTGCAACTTCCACGTTCTAAGTTCAAGCGATTCTCCTACCTCAGCCTCCTGAGTAGCTGGGATTACAGGCACCTGCCACCACGCCTGGCTAATTTTTTTATTTTTAGTGGAGACGGGTTTCACCATGTTGGCCAGGCTGGTCTTGAACTACTGACCTCGTGATCCACCCATCTCGGCCTCCCAAAGTGCTGGGATTATGGGCATGAGCCACTGTGCCCAGCCAAAAGCTATTTTCAAAAAGCCCACCGCTAACATTATATATGATACTTAATGGTAAAAAGACTGAATTCCTTCCCCTGAAAGATCAGGAAGAGGGCAAAGATACCTACTTTCACTTTTATTCAACATTGTACTGGAGGTTCTAGCCAGTGCAATCAGGCAAGAAATAGAAGGCATGCATACTAAAGAATACCAACAACATGCTTTTTTTTTTTTTTCTGAGACAGAGTTTCGCTCTTGTTGCCCAGGCTGGAGTGCAATGGCGTGATGTTGGCTCACTGCAACCTCTGCCTCCCAGGTTCAAGCGATTCTCCTGCCTCAGCCGCCCGAGTAGCAGGGATTACAGGCATGTGCCACCATGCCCAGCTAATTTTGTATTTTTAGTAGAGACGGGGTTTCTCCATGTTGATCAGGCTGTTCTCGAACTCCCAACCTCAGGTGATCTGCCTGCCTTGGCCTCCCAAAGTGCTGGGATTACAGGCATGAGCCACCACACCGGGCCAACAACATGCTTTTCTATGTAGGAAATCCTAAGGAATCCACCAAAAAATAAACAAACAAATTGAATGAATGAATTCAGTAAGGTTGCAGAATACAAAATCAATATACACAAAATCTAAATACTTTTACAAGTTTAGTAAGTGTATAACTTGAAAACTACAAAACTTTGATGAAAGAATTAAAGATGTAAATAAATGGAGAGTTATTTCATTCATGGACTAGAAGACTCAGAAGATGAATTTAGACCCTTACCTTACAACATACACAAAAATTAACTTGAAAAAGAACTGCAGCCGGGCGTGGTGGCTCAAGCCTGTAATCCCAGCACTTTGGGAGGCCAAGGCGGGTGGATCATCTGAGGTCATGAGTTCAGGACCAGCATGGTCAGCATGGTGAAACCCAGTCTCTACCAAAAATACAACAAAAAAGTTAGCCGGGTGTGGTGGCAGGTTCCTTTAATCCCAGCTACCTGGCAGGCCGAGGCAGGAGAATCGCTTGAACATGGGAGGCGGAGGTTGCTGTGAGCCAAGATAGCACCACTGCACTCCAGCCTGAGTGACAAGAGCAAAACTCCATCTCAAAAACAAAATAAAATAATATAAAAATAAAATCAGTGCTGGGCACGGTGGCTCACACCTGTAATCCCAGCACTTTGGGAGGCCAAGGCGGGTGGATCACGAGGTCAGGAGATCGAGACCATCCTGGCTAACACAGTAAAACCCCATCTCTACTAAAAATACAAAAAATTAGCCAGGCGTGGTGGCGGGTGCCTGTAGTCCCAGCTACTTGGGAGGCTGAGGCAGGAGAATGGCGTGAGCCCAGGACGCGGAGCTTGCAGTGAGCTGAGACTGCGCCACTGCACTCCAACCTGGGCAACAGAGCGAGACTCTGTCTCAAAATAAATAATAAATAAAATCAGTGCTGGATTAATGTGAGTATTCATGTTTATATAATTATTTATTTTATTGATTGATTGATTGAGACGGAGTCTCGCTCTGTCTCCCAGGCTGGAGTGTAGTGGCGTGGTCTTGGCTCACTGCAACCTCCACCTCCTGGGTTCAAATGATTCTCCTGCCTCAGCCTCCAGAGTAGCTGGGACTACAGGCACGTGCCACCACGCCCGGCTAATTTTTTGTATTAATGTTTATATAATTTGAGGGTAAAAACAAACCCTTCTAAATCATGGCTCCAAAGGCTGCCACCATAAGGGAACGATGATAGTTCTGACAACATTAGAATTTTATTTTACTTATTTTGAGACAGGGTCTTCCTCTGTTGCCCATGCTGGAGCGCAGTAGCGCAATCTGGGCTTACCTGCAACTTCCGCCTCCTGTGTTCCAGCGATTCTCATGCCTCAGTGCCTCAGCCATCCGATTACCTGGGACGACAGGCATGCGGCACCACACCAAGCTAATTTTTGTATTTTTAGTAGAGACAGATTTTGCCATGTTGTCCAGGCTGGTGCCAAACTCCTGATCTCAGGTGATCCGTCCACCTCGGCCTCCCAAAGTGCTGGGATTACAGGCATGAGCCACCGCACTGGGCCTGACAATAATGGAATTAAAACTTCTTTTAGTGAGAAAAAAAATCCTTATGCCTCACCCTCCCCCAAAGTGAAATGAAAATACAAATTATAAACAGAGAAGAATGTATAACAAAAAATTATATGTCTAACAACATGGGAAACGTTTATTATAAAATTTAAGGGGAAAAGTCAAAGTGCAAAACTGATATCTAGTAGAATGTCAAAAGTTTATCTAGAAGAAAACTCAGAAGGACTAAATTTATCTCTGGGTAATATTTTTATTTTTCCAAATGTATGCAGTGAACACGTTAATTCTAAAATCATCTTAAAGCCAAAGTTATCTATCCTAATGCCAGTAACCGTAGCTTTTTTCTTGAAAAAGGGATGGCAGGTGGAGGCTGGAATCCCCTTCCTTCTGGGAACTGCACCCATGGGTTCCTGAGAGGCAAAGTGGCAGAACAGAAAATGCTCAGCTTTGGCATCACCTCCACTTGGGTTCCCAAGTACTGGGCTCCTCTGACTTCGGTTTCTTCATCGTGAAATGGGGATACCCACATCCATCTCACAGGAGTTTTCTAAGAATTAAATGAGTCTGGCAGGTTGTAAGTGCCCAATAGAAGATAGTGCCACCTTCTCTAGTCCAGGTAGTAAGTGAAAACTTAAGGAGCGGATTTTCCAAAATCAGCGCCTGCTGCTCCGAGAGCCAAGGGTGCGGTGTTTGCTGCCTCCTTGTGGGAGAGTGTGGCTCCTTGCCTGGCGGAGTCGGAGGAGTAAGTTCTCGGAGGGTAGAGGGAACTTTCCTTCTCCTAGCTCCGCCAAACCCACATTGGGGGTACTCGCTCAGGGATCCCGCAGCGGTGCAAATGCGAAGGAAAGCCGCGACGCGAGCTGGAACCTGGGATGGTGCCTCTGGCGCGTCGCTACCCAGGGGAACTACGTGGAGATGGCAGGCCACTTAGCACCAATGCAGACCTGGGAGCTTTGAGGAAGCCGGAGGCTTCGGACAGAAGAAACCGCCTGGCAGGCGGAGGAGAAAGGCCAGGGCTCCCCTCCTGAGGTTGAGGCTTGCCAGAGGGAAATGGCACCGAGGACCTGGGGCGATTGATTCAGCTTCTACCCCAGGAGCAGAAGTCCCCGCCCTACTCCGGAACTGGCGGTCAACTCCCTCAGGCCACACCCGAGGCAAAAATGCAAGCTGGTGGAAATTTTCTGCCTTCAGGTCAAAATTGGGCGTGAACTCCACCTTTTTATCTTTTTTTTTTTTTTTGGTGGGGAAAAGTAGGTGGTAGAAAGAACTTGAAAGCCCCGCAGGCATATCCAATTTCTACTTGCTTAGTGAATGCTTTTCTAACCAAGCTGGGATTTAGGATAAGAGATTCCACCGCTTTTTATCGCAAAAGGCTTAGGCTTAGGCTGTCACAGGTCTAAAAAGGCAACTTATTTTGCTCTTCGTTGTGAAAAAATTTAAAATACAAAACTCATAGGTGGGAACTGAACAATGAGAACACATGGACACAGGAAGGGGAACATCACACACTGGGGACTGTTGTGGGGTGAGGGGCTGGGGGAGGGATAACATTAGGAGATATACCTAATGCTAAATGACGAGTTAATGGATGCAGCACACCAACATGGCACATGTATACATATGTAACAAACCTGCATGTTGTGCACATGTACCCTAAAACTTAAAGTATAATAATAATAAAAAAATAAAAAATAAATACAGAACTAAAAATATTCGTGTTACCTGGAATTACCGTTTTAGATATCCTTCCTCACCACGTGAGAACACAGTATCAAAATGTTAAATCCGCTGGGCGCAGATCACTTGAGGCCAGGAGTTAGAGACCAGCCTGGTTGGCATAGTGAAACCCGGTCTCTACTAAAAATACAAAAATTAACCAGGTGTGTGGTGCGCCTGTGGTCCCAGCAGCTCAGGAGGCTGAGGCAGGAGAATCACTTGAATCCGGGAGGCGGCGGTTGTCCTGAGCCCAGATCCCGCCACTGCACTCCAGCCTGGCCCACAGGGAAAGAAAAAAAGAAAAAAAAAAAAGTTATTTACTAATCCACTGCCCAAACTCAAGGAAATAGCTGATCCAATTAAAAACAAAACAAAAATGAAAAGCTTGACAGACACAAAATTCCCTTTTTAGACTTTATCTTTTAGAACAATTTTAGGTTCACAGCAAGTATTGTCATCTCTTGGGATTTTGGGGGTATTGGTGCCAGGACCTCCAAAGATACTTAATCCCAGTGTTGCTCAAATTCTTCATGTAAAATGGCATAGTATTTGCATATAACCTATGCAGAGCTTCCCTTATACTTTAAATCATCTCTGGATTACCTGTAATACCTAATACTAGGTAAGTAGTTATTCTACTTTATTGGTTATTTTGCTTTTTTTGTTTTATTTTTATGAGGTTTGATCTTATTTATTTGTTACCCAAAAACTGTTTTTTTTTTTTTTTTTTTTAGATGGAGTTTCGTTCTTGTCGCCTGGACTGTGATGGTGCGATCTCGGCTCACTGCAACCTCCGCCTCCCGGGTTCAGGTGATTCTCCTGCCTCAGCCTCTCACGTAGCTGGAGCTATAGGCATGCACCATCATGCCCAGCTAATTTTTCTTTCTTTTTTGTATTTTTAGTAGAGAGGGGGGTTTCGCCATGTTGGCCAGGCTGGTCTCAAACTCCTGACCTCAGGTGATCCGCCTGCCTTGGCCTCCCAAAGTGCTGGGATTACAGGCGTGAGCCACCGTGCCTGGCCAAAACTCTTTTGACTGGACTCAGAAGCTCTCAGAGAGGACAGTCTGTGCCTCTTGGCAATTTGTTCCTGGTGTTTTTCTTTGGCTTCCTTTATTCTCTTGTCCAAAAGTTTAGCATATTCTGTGGCCTCTTCCTTATTTTTTTTTTAGTAGGTTGTTTCTTCAGAGCAATAAGCCAGGTGTTTGTGTTGCGGGACATGAGGAGTAACAAGACACTGACTCTTGGGTGCTTTGACCCTGTGTGTCTTATCTTTGTTATAACAAAGAGCTTTCTTATAACATATTGGTGGACATCATCTTTTTAGAGAAACTGAAGTTTTTGGATTCTGCTAGCTCTTCTGGGTCCCGGGGGATGAGGCAGTATATTATCAGGCAGTTCAGGATTAGCCTTCTCTCTCTCCCTCTCTAACAATACCTGAGTTGAGAATACTCAGATTGGCATCCACAATACAACCTTGAACAGATTTGTGCATTCTTTCTTCAGTTCTCCGTGGAGGAGAGGAATACCCCTTATTCAGTAGCAGGCAGACACAGTCTTGGGTCAAAATACCCTGCTTCATGAGGAAGCCTCGTCTGTTGTCCCCACCACTGATTCCGACCACATAACCCTTCCATTCTTCACCTAGAGCATCAGCATCAACATCTGTGACTATAGCTTCTCAGAAAAAGTATGACATTTGCAATCCTCATCCACTTCAAAGAGATTCTGGCAGCCAGAGGCTGGGAAGGAGACATTCAGCTTCATCTTGAAGCAGCTGATTGTCTCTGAGGCACCATGAAAAGGAGAGGTTTTTATAAGTGTTAATTGTTTATCAAGAGAAACTATTTCTTAGCCCACATATTCCCATTTCTTAGTTCAGGAACACAGGTCAGTGACAAGCACCTGAGGTGTCTTCAAAGCACTGGAAGCCACTGTTTATCAGTCATGGTTATTGTCTTTGATGGGTATGTCCTTCCTGGCTGTTGAAAGTTCCTAGTTTACGTGAAGGTTCACTCTCAGTGTTAGAATAATTTTGGCCTCACAGAATGAGTTAGGAAGTATCCCTCTGCTTCTACTTTCTGGAAGAGATTCTATGAGGCCAGCATTACCCTAATACTAAAACCAGTCAAAGACATTACAAGAAAAGTACAGACGAATATTTCTGACTAACATAGATGCAAAAATCCTTAATAAAATCTCAGCACGTTGAATCCAACAAAATTCCTTTCTAACGATTGTTAATACTACCCATTTCAGATTAAAGATTAGAGAATGGAGATTAAATGCCTAACATTTATTTAATGTTTTTTTATCTTTGTTTTTGTTTTGTTTTGCTTTTTGAGATGGAATTTCACTCTTGTTGCCCAGGCTGGAGTGCAATGGTGCAATCTTGGCTCACTGCCAACTTCTGCCTCCCAGGTTCAAGCAATTCTCCCGCCTCAGCTTCTCAAGTAGCTGGGATTACAGACATTCGCCACTATGCCTGGCTAATTTTTTGTATTTAGTAGAGATGGGGTTTCACCATGTTGGTCAGGCTGGTCTTGAACTCCTGACCTCAGGTGATCTACCCACCTCAACCTCCCAAGGTGCTGAGATTACAGGCCTGAGCCACTGCACCTGGCCTATTTCCTAGGTAATCCTTTTTTTTTTTTTTTTTGAGATGGAGTCTCACTCTGTTGCCAGGCTGAAGTGCAGTGGCACAATCTCGGCTCACTGCAACCTCTGCCTCCCGGGTTCAAGCAATTCTTCTGCCTCAGCCTCTCGAGTAGCTGGGACTACAGGTGCATGGCCACCATGCCCAGCTAATTTTTGTATTTTTAGTAGAGACAGGGTTTCACCACGTTGGCCAGGATGGTCTCAATCTCTTGACCTCATGATCTGCCCACCTTGGCCTCCCAACGTGCTGGAATTACAGGTGTGAGCCACCACGCCCGGCCTTTTTCTAGGTAATCTAATAGTGCTTTATTCATATTTCTCCAGAGATGATGGCATTAAGAGTTAATATACCCATCCTGGCTAACATGGTGAAACCCCATCTCTACTAAAAATACAAAAAAAAAAATTGGCCGGGCGTGGTGGCGGGTGCCAGTAGTCTCAGCTACTCGGAGAGGCTGAGGCAGGAGAATGGCGTGAACCCGGGAGGCGGAGCTTGCAGTGAGCCAAGATTGCGCCACTGCACTCCAGCCTGGGTGACAGAGCGAGACTCCGTCTCACACACACACACACAAAAAAGAGTTAATATACTTATTGAATATGAGTTAACCCATTCAACTCAGGATGGACCAGGTCTTGTACTTTTTTTTCGATCTGAGGCGCTGTGATTGAAATAGCATTAAAATAGGTGTCCACCGTGGGTTGTTATGTTTGTTTGTTTTCTGACAGTCTCGTTCTGTCACCTAGGTTGGAGTGCAGTGGCGTGATCTCGGCTCACTGCAACTTCCGCCTCCCAGGTACAAGCAATTCTTCTGCCTCAGCCTCCCGAGTAGCTGAGATTACAAGGCACCCACCACCATGCCTGCCTAATTATTTAATTAATTAATTATTTTTTTGAGGCTGAGTCTCACTCTGTCACCAGGTTGGAGTGCAGTGGCGTGATCTCGGCTCACTGCAACCTCCGCCTCCCGGGTTCAAGCAATTCTCCTGCCTCAGCCTCCCAAGTAGCTGGGACTACAGGCGCACACCACTACACCCAGCTAATTTTTATATTTTTAGTAGAGATGGGGTTTCACCAGGTTGGCCAGGATGGTCTCGATCTCTTGACCTTGTGATCCACCCGCCTCTGCCTCCCAAAGTGCTGGGATTACAGGCATGAGCCACCGCGTCCAGCCAATATTTTTTGCATTTTTATTAGAGATGGGGTTTCACCATGTTGGCCAGGCTGGTCACGAGCTCCAGACCTCAAGTGATCTGCCTGCCTCACCTTCCCAAGGTGCTGGGATACAGGCATGAGCCACGCCATGCCTGGCCTGGTGTCCACTGTGTTTGATGGATGATTGAACTGAAAAAAAAAAAAAAAAAAAAAAAAATTTTTTTTTTTTTTTTTTGAGATAGGGTCTCTGCTCTGTTGCCCAGACTGGAGTGCAGTGACACCATTTGGGCATTTCGGCTCACTGTAGCCTCAACCTCCCTGGCTCAGTGATCCTCCCACCTCAGCCTCCTGAGTAGCTGGGACTACAGCCTGTACCACCACACCCGGCAGGGTCTGGCTATGTTACCCAGACTGATGTTGAACCTTGGGGCTCAAGAGATCCTCCGCCTAGGCCTCCTAAAGTGTTGAGATTACAGGTATGAGTTATCCCTGCTGGCCTAAACTGAAATTTGTTCAGATAATTCAAAGATCCTAATCAAAGGAGTGTGCTTGCAGCTGGCTTGAAGCCCTGGAGTAGTATGTCCAGCCAGAGCCAGGCTGCAGTGACGGTAATGCTTCAGGAATCTATTCAATTTATTTCCTTAGCTCTAAAATTATGGCAGGCCAGGCACTGTGGCTCATGCCTGTAATCCCTGAACTGTGTAAGGCCAAGGCAGGAGGAGTTGGATACCAGCCCGGGCAACATAGGGAGGTCTTGTCTTTACAAAATAATTAGCCTGGCGTGGTGGTGCACACCTGTAGTCCCGACTATTTGGGAGGCTGTGGTGGGAGTATCACTTGAGTCCAACAGGTCGAATCTGCAGTGAGCAGTGATCGCACCACTGCACTCCAGCCTAGGTGATAGAGGTCAAAAACAAAACAAAAGAAAACGAAAAAAAGAAAACATAGCAAACATCCAGAAGGCTGTGTAGAGCAATGAATGTCTCTCAAGCCAGTGATCTTTTTCTCTTCATTTTTCACGTCAGGTGGGTAGTATGCCCACTTCGTAACAAGGTTTGAGGGAGGCACATTTGACACAAGAGCATGAAAACCCAATCACACTTATGACTTACAAAAGGATCAAGTCAGTGATCTTTAAGCTGTGGGCCATTAAATACATTTTGTGAGCCGAGCGCAGTGGCTCAGGCCTGTAACCCCAGCATTATGGGAGGTGGAGGTGGGAGGATCACTTGAGTCCAGGAGTTCAAGACCAGCCTTGGGCAACATACTGGGAACTCCGGTCTCTATTAAAATTTTTTTTTAGTTTTGTGGATTACAACCATTTAAAAAACTAAAATAAGCTTAAATGTATCAAAATGCAGCTTACATAGCGAGGATAAATGATGTTTTGTCAATCTGTTGTTTCAAGTTTTTTATGTGTGGATTGGGTCACCTTGTAACAGTGACTTACCTTAATGGGTCACAGTTGAAAACATTTCCGGTGCAGTGGCTGACTGTAATGCCAGCACTTTGGGAGGCCGAGGCTGGAAGATCACTTGAAGCCAGAAGCCAAGAGTTCAAGACCTGCCTGAGCAACAGGCGACACCCCGTCTCTATTTAAAAAGAAAAAAAAAGTTTCCAAGGCACTGAGATGCCAGGAACCCGAGGTGTGTATCCAGTAGGGGCGGGAGCAAAGAGGGCGTTTGGAAAAAGTCCCACGTCTGGAAAGGAATACACGGTGGGGCACATTGACAAGTCACGCTCCCACGGCTCAGAAAGCCGATTGGCTAAAACTGGGAGAGTCCCGCCCACAACGCTCACTGGCCAATGGCTGAGTGAAATCAGGGCGAAGTGGGCGGGATAGGGGTCGTGGGCCGGTGGGGGGGGCTAGCCTCGTGCGGGCTCCTTAAGTAGCGGCTGCGTGGCTTCCCTGGCACGCTAGTTTTACGACGGCACGGTTAGGTGGTGCAGAGCTGGACGGCAACGACGTCGGACGCGCCCCTTCTTGGAACAATGTCCCACCACGGAGGAGCTCCCAAGGCCTCTACAAGGGTCGTTGCTAGTCGGCGAAGCTCAACAGTGTCCCGAGCGCCAGAGAGGAGGCCGGCGGAGGAGTTGAATCGAAGAGGTCCTGAGGGATATAGTGTCGGCAGAGGTGGTCGCTGGAGAGGCCCCTCTAGGCCCCCGGAGGCCGTGGCCGCTGGTCACGAGGAACTGCCGTTGTGTTTTGCTTTGAAGAACCACTTTGTCGGCGCGGTAATCGGTGAGAATGGGTGTGGCTGGCAAGGCAGGATAGGTGGGGCCAGGGGCGGAGCCTGAGCGAAGGCATTTCCTCCCCGCTGCCTCACCTCCAATCAGCTGCCGCCTAGTGAGGTTCAGGTCTCTCCGAGAGTTATTTGTGAAACCTGGGGATAGAGTATAATTTAATCTGGCCGGGCGCAGTGGCTCACGCCTGTAATCCCAGCATTTTGGGAGGCCGATGCGGGCGGATCACCCGAGATCAGGAGTTCGAGACCAGCCTGGCCAACATCGCGAAACCCCCGTTCCAATTAAAAAAAAAAAAAAGTAATTTAATTCACCTTTTGGTGTTTATACAGACAATGTATTTGGGAGAGCAACTCCTAGAAGACTTATGAAATCTTAGGGCTGAAGAGGGATGCTTAGAACAGGCCTTTTAACAGACAGCTAACCCCAGAATGAAAAACAAAACTTAATCAGCCTTTCTATGAGTACCATTTAGAGCCAGAAATCAAAGAAAGCGGTAAGATCATTGTAGGGCTGCCTAGAGCAGTTGTATTAGTTTCCTTAATTTTTAAAAAGTTAAAAAAACCTTTTCTTACTACATCTTGAGTGTTAACATTCAATTCTGAATTTTTAATTTTTTTCTTTCTTTTGATTTTTTTCTTTTTCTTTTTTTCTTTTTTTTTTTTTTGGAGACAGCTCTGTGGCCCCGGCTGGAGTGCAGTGTGGCATGATCTCGGCTCACTACAACTTCCACCTCCCGGGCTCAAGCGATTCTCGCACCTCAGGCTCCCTAGTAGCTGAAATTACAGACGTGCGCCACCACGCCTGGCTAATTTTTGTGTTTTTAGTAAAGATGAGGTTTCACCATATTACCCAGGATGGTCTCGAACTCCTGTGGATCCACCCACCTCGGCCTCCCAAAGTGCGGGGATTACAGACGTAAGCCACCGTGCCCGGCCCATTTCTGAATTCTTTTGAAAAGCATTTAAAAATGATTAGAATTATTACCCCATTAATTGCCATTAAGCCCGAGTATAAATTGCCACATTTTACCTATTAGGTATATTTCACCATTTTTAAAACCTGAGAAAAATGAACAAATGGAGGCTGCTACAAAATAGTGCATTATAAGACTAATTGCTATGCTACCCAGAGATTCATTGGCTTTTCAGAAGGCTTGGGCTCAAGATCTGAAGAATGATGCTCCATGAAAAAAGCCACTAGGTTTGCAATAAAAATCACTTAAGTTAACACTTAGCAGATGAAAGGGCACTGTGCCACAGAGCACTCACTTGATGTTGGATCTGGATCCATCTTTTTTATTGTAAAAAATGAAATACCCTCTTTTAAATGTATATCACAATACTAACAATAAGCACAGTGTTGTCTCCCACATCTCTGGAACCTGCATGACTAAAACTGTATACTCCTTGAACAGCTCCCCATTTTTTTCCTGCCCCATCCCAGGGAACCACCATTTACATTGTTTCTGAGTTAGATTACTTTAGATAATCCATATAGGTAGAATCATGCAGTAATTGTCTTTGTAATTGGCTCATTTCTCTAAGAATAATATCCTCCAGGCTTACCCATTTTGTAGCATGAGACAGGATTTTCTTCCTTACTAAGGCTGAATGGTATTCCATTATTAAGTATATACCTTACTTTATCTATTAATCAGTCTATGATAAATGGGTAGCTTCCACCTTTTGCTTCAGTAGTGTTATTATGAAAATGGGAGTGCAATATATGTTTGAGACTCTGCTTTAAATTCTTTTGGATGTATACCCCAAGTGAGACTGCTGGATCATATGTTAATTCTATTTTTAATTTTTTAGGAAATCTATACTGTTTTCCATAGTGGCAGCACCATTTTCAATCCCACCAACAGTACACAGGGGTTCCAATTTCTCCACGTTCTTACCAACACTTTTTTTTCTGTTTTTGATAATGGTCATCCTACCAGATGTGAGGTGACAATCATTTTGTGGTTTCGATTTGCGTGGACCTGATTAGTGATGTTGAACATCTCATGCCTGTTGGCCATTTGTATGTCATTGGAGAAATGGCTATTCAAGTGTTTGCACATTTTTCAAAACTTATTTGTTGAGTTGTATGAAAGAGTTCCAATTTCTACATCCTCTCCACCAGTTTGGACCCAATTAGACTTTGTGCAAGCTGATACAGAATCCATAGTCTCCACCTGTCTGGGATAACAGTCTCCTAAAACCCACCAAAATTTAGAATAGAACCTCTTACTTCCCTCTTTCCAAACAAAAAATGATTGTTGAACCCTAGGAGCATTTGGGGGGAAGAACTACAGAATGTTCGTTGAGGAAAATGGGTAAATTTTCAACTTACTAATTTCAACTTATAACAATATATTCCTTTATTTTTAAAAACAGGTCGTGGTGGGTCAAAAATAAAGAATATAGAAAGTACAACAAACACCACAATCCAAGTAAGCCATCTGTGTTCTTCGGCCCTTAAGAGAGCATCATGCATTTCTAAGGGAGTACCTAACTCTACTTTTCTTTTTAAGACAGCCTCACTCTGTCTCCCAGGCTGGAGTGCAGTTACGTGATATCAGGTCACTACAACCTCCACCTCCTGGGTTCAAGCAATTCTCCTGCTTCAGCCTCCTGAGTAGCTGGGATTACAGGCTCCCACCACCAAGCCCAGCTAATTTTTTTATTTTTATTTTTTTATTTTTAGTAGAGACGGGGTTTTACCATGTTGGCCAGGCTGCTCTCAACTCCTGGCCTCAAGTGATCCACATGCCTTGGCCTCCCAAAGTGTTGGGATTATGGGATTACAGGCATGAGCCACCACACCAGGCCTTAACTCTAATTTCTGCCGAGTTATTAACATACTAGGGTAAATTAGGTAAGTTGCCAAAGTTCTTCATACTCCTTATTCTCAAGAAGCCACCTGAATTTTAAGCTATTCCAGGTGTAGGTTTTGGGACTCTTGGAGGTAAAAATCTTTTTTTTTTTTTTTTTTTTTTTTTTGAGACAGAGTCTTGCTCTGACGCCCAGGCTGGAGTACAGTGGCACGATCTTGGCTCACTGCAACCTCCGCCTCCCAGGTTCAAGCAATTCTCCTGCCTCAGCCTCTGGAGTAGCTGGGATTACAGGCACGTGCTACCATGCCTGGCTAATTTTTGTATTTTTAGTAGAAATGGGGTTTCACCGTGTTGGCCAGGCTAGTCTTGAACTCCTGACCTCAGGTGATCCGCCCACCTCTGCCTCCCAAAGTGCTGGGATTACAGGCGTGAGCCACCAGGCCCACTCGGAGGTAGAGATGATCTGCATAAGAATGAGATCACTGGACTATTCATCATGTCCAAAAGGTCTTCCATCCAGAGAGAACCCCCTTCCTGAAACTTTGGCTAGCTCTTGTATTCTCAATCTTACTGAATGGTAGCAACATTCACTGAGTTTACAATCCACATTGGTATTTCCTTATTCTCATTCACCGCTAGGTCTTGACTATTTCTTATACTTCTCAAGGGGAATGTCATCATTTGCCTTCCCCCCTAACTGTATGTCCTGCTTCCATTTGTATCCTCTAATCATTCTCCACTGTGGTCAGAACAATAATTTTATTTTTTTATACTTTTTTGAGACGGAGTCTTGCTCTGTCGCCCAGGCTGAAGTACACTGGTGTGATCTTAGCTCACTGCAACCACTGCCTCCTGGGTTCAAGAGATTCTCCTGCCTTAGCTTCCAGAGTAGCTGGGATTACAGGTGCCCTTCCAGCTCGCCTGGCTAATTTTTGTACTTTCAGTAGAGACAGGATTTCACTGTGTTGGCCAGGCTGATCTCAAACTCCTGACCTCAAATAATCTACCCGCCTCAGCCTCCCAAAGTGCTGGGATTACAGGTGTGAGCCACTGCGCTTGGCTAGAACAATCATTTTAAAACATACATTATTTGTGTCCCTTTCCTATGTAAAAGCCTTTCATAGTATCTCAGGCCTGTAAGTCTAGACTCCTTAAAATTGTTTACTTGATTCTGGCCTGTTCACTCCCTCCAGTGTCCTCTCCCCTAATTCCTTGAGTACTCCACCCACTTTCTGACACACGCTGCTACCATAGCTTTTTCCTCATAAATAATGCCTTCTCGCCTTTCAGGGAAGCCTAAGGCCCCCATTCTGTGTAGCTGTCCCTTTCCATAGCATCCCATAATGGCCTCGTTTCAGCACTCATACAGAGTCGTAGTGCCTGTAAATACTGTAGATGATAAACATTGTTTGAATTACCAACCTAAGACAAAATTTGGTGTATAGTATTTTCTAGATAAATATTGAATCCATTAGGGTATTTGAAATTATGGATGTTGATAGGTGTTACTTGTAGATTCTATTCACAAAATGTGTCAGTCTTGTAAATGTAAGCCCCTAACAGTATACATGAGTTAAGTATAGAATCCCATCAAGTTAAAAATTTACCTAAGTAACCTGGCAGTTCAATAAACTCTCTATATAGCACATAGATTATGTCATTTCAGCCCTACAATTCTGTAAAATTAGTGAAACAAATACGATTTTATAGGTTGGAGACCTCAGAATCAAAATAATATTACCTTTCAGGTTAATGCCTTATTTCTCTACACTATTTGCTGAGTTTATTCCCTAGCTATCTAATTTTAAATGTTCAGGTTGTCCTGCCCCTCTCCATCTGACCAGGAGGTAAATCCCAGAGTAAATATAAGTAGTATTCCTCTCTAACTAGAAATTTAGACACTGATTGGTAGTAATACTATATTTACTTTATACTGTAATAGTTTTTGAAGTTGAGTGATTGTTGGAAGGGGTTAGGGGCTTAGGGAACTTTTTATTTGTTTTAGGGAACTTTTAAGTCTCACCTCTTTTTCCCCTTGTACCTAGATAATACAAGAACAACCAGAATCATTAGTCAAAATTTTTGGCAGCAAGGCAATGCAAACAAAAGCAAAAGCAGTGATAGACAATTTTGTTAAAAAGCTAGAAGAAAATTACAATTCAGAATGCGGAGTTGGTAAGTAATTTTCTCCCACTGAAGCCCTTTAAAAATTTTTAATTTCATTCAGTGTTATAAGCCATTATACCTGATTTCATTTTCTGATTCAAAGCATTAGGCTGCCATAAATGTAGTCTTAATGATTTTTTACTATGAATGAACGCCCAGAATATTTTTCCTCAAATTAAAATACCATAGCTCTATGTTCATGCCTAGCAGTTTTACTTTTAGCCACAGGTAAGTGAAAATGAAATAACCCTTTATTTTTATTTACTTATTTTTTGTCTTTGTATTAATCTAGTTCTCGCAAGCAGGGAAATAACCCTTTAATACTCACACTTTAGTGTTAGTGGGTAGAGTAAGGATTGGTCCCAGGATCCTAACCCTAGTCTTGTGTTCAGATTCGTGGCGGACATTGAAAACTGCTTAAATATTTGGTTATTTTAAAAATCTCAGATCTGTTTAGAATAGAGAAAACAATTACTGAATCATATCTAGATGCAATGTGAAAGTAGAATAGAGACACCTGGGTTTAGAAGGCACCATTGCCTTTTAGTGTTTCTTGGGGAAAAAGACAAGGTCTAAGATTCTATTTTTGTATCTGTCTCATTTATTTATTTTTATTTTTATTTTATTTTTAAAATTGTTTTGAGACAGGTTCTCACTGTGTTTTCCAGGCTGGAGTGCAGTGGTGTGATCGTGGCTCATTACAGCCTTGACCTCCTGGGTGGGAGTGATTCTGCCACCTCAGCCTGTCAAGTAGCTGGGACCACAGGTGTGTGCCACCACACCCAGCTAATTAAATTTTTTGTAGAGTAGAGATGGGGTTTCACCACGTTGCCTAGGCTAGTCTTGAGTCCTGAGTTCAAGCGATCCTCCCCACCAGCCTCACAAAGTGCTAGCTAGTATTACAGGAGTGAGCTACCAAGCCTGGCTCTTCATCTGTCCATCTGGGATAATATCTGCTTCCCAGGAGTGTTATTGTAACGACTGGGTAATGGGTATGACAATATTTTAGCAAACATTAGACTTGTGCTATTTTACTTACCTTCTCCAATAAAATTAAATTTTTATAAGTTGTTGAATGATAACAAATGACAAGATTGTCATGTTAATGTAGTACAGAAACCCCAAATTTTATATTTTAAGCATTGTCTGGTTATTAAAAAACAAAATAGAGAAAAACTAATGGATACAAATGTTTTTAACAGATACTGCATTCCAACCTTCTGTTGGAAAAGATGGAAGCACAGATAACAACGTCGTTGCAGGAGATCGGCCATTGATAGATTGGGATCAAATTAGAGAGGAAGGTTTGAAATGGCAAAAAACAAAGTGGGCAGGTCAATGCTGCTTCCTAATATTTACATATGGTTTCTGTTAACTGCAGTTTTTATCCTCTACAATGTCTATGCTTTAGTTTTAGTAATGAGATGTATATGAAAATAGTAAAATCTAAAATGCTGCAATTAGTCCCTAGGTTATGATAGTTTCTATGTTGTCAGCTGTCATTTATGCTATAGGGGAAATATTAAACCTATTTATAGTCTGTCAGCGGTAACTCACTGCAAAGGGCTAATAAAATAGGAAAAAATCAGTCCCAGTGGAAAAATAGGAAGGGAGTAAACGTGCAAACCATAAGTTAACACTGTTGCTGTGATTGAGTAAAAGCAGATCCTGGAGTATCCTGGTTGACAAGAGCAAAAAAAAAGGGAAAGCCATTAAATCACAAGAAGCATTACAGTTCTTAGCAGCATTTTGTTTGTTTGTTTGTTTAAATTTTGTTTTTGATTTTTATTTTTCAATTTAAAGATGAGGTCTCACTATCCTGTCCAGGCTAGTCTCAAACTCCTGGCTTCAAGTGATCCTCTCCTCTTACCCTCCCAAAGTGCTGGGATTACAGATGTCAGGCACTGTGCCCAGCCTTGTTTGAATTTTATTTTATTTTTTTGAGATAGAGTCTTGCTCTGTCAGCCAGGCTGGAGTGCAGTGGCGTGATCTTGGCTCACCGCAACCTCCATCTCCCAGGCTCAAGTGATTGCTGTGCCTCAGCCTCCCAAGTACCTGGGATTACGATGTGTGCCAGCAAGCCCAGATAATTTTTATATTTTTAGTAGAGACGGGGTTTCGCCATGTTGGCCAGGCTGGTCTCAAACCCCTGGCCTCAAGTGATCCACCTGCCCTGGCCTCGCAAAGTGCTGGAATTACAGGCGTGAACCACCCCACCCAGCCCTTTTGTTTGAATTTTAAATGAGATTTCTCACGTGGAACATTATATATGGGGGATAATGCTTCATTATTCAAGCACTAGCCTTGGCTCTCGGGAGGAGGCAGCAATACATCTTTTATTTAAAATTTAAAAGCACTAATATGTTACCAAAATATTGACAATTATTGCTACTATGTTGGTCAAGACCTCTGCAAGTTAAGTTTCCTGTGCCGCCTAAACAGTTTGTGTTGGGAAGATTTGGGATCAGAGACCAGGGAAAGGATTTAAGTTTGGAAGAGGTATAATAAGCTTTTAAGAAATGTAGCTAGGCCAGGCCCAGTGGCTCATGCCTGTAATCTCAGCACTTTGGGAGGCCGAGGCTGGTGGATCACCTGAGGTCAGGAGTTCAAGACCAGCCTAGGCAATATGGTGAAACCCCATCTCTACTAAAAATACAAAAATTAGCTGGGCGCAGTGGCACATGCCTGTAATCCCATCTACTCAGGAGGCTGAGGCAGGAGAATCGCTTGACCCTGGGAGGTGGAGGTTGCAGTGAGCCGAGATTGCATCATTGCACTCCAGCCTGGGCGACAGAGTAAGACTCCATCTCAAAAAGAAAAAAGAAAAGAAAAGAAATGTAACTTAAGAGAGTAGACCAAAGATATAAATGTAATTTCTAAAAAAGTAATTGGATGGACCTTCAAAGAAAAGATAATCAAACTATTATGTGTGAGAGTATATTTATCAATTGTGGTGTTTGATGTCTTACAAAGCATGCTTCATTTTAATTTTTATTAAATTTTTTTTGAGGGTTTCACCCTGTTGCCTAGGCTAGAGTGGAGTAGCAAAATCACAGGTCATTCCAGCCTCCATCTCCCAGGCTCAAGTGATCCTCCCACCTCAGCCTCTCAAGTAGTTGGGACTACAGGCACATACCACCATACCAGTCTAATTTTTTTTTTTTTTTAAACGGAGTTTCGCTCTTATTGCCCAGGCTGGAGTGTAGTGGCGCAATTTCGGCACACTGCAACCTCTGCCTCCCAGGTTCAAGTGATTCTCCTGCTTCAGGCTCCTGAGTAGCTAGGATTACAGGCGTCTGCCACCATGCTCGGCTAATTTTTTGTATTTTTAGTACAGATGGGGTTTCACTATGTTGGCCAGGCTGGTCTCGAACTCCTGATCTCAGGTGATCCACCTGCCTTGGCCTCCCAAAAGTGCTAGGATTACAGGCGTGAGCCGCCACCCCCGGTCCCTTTTTTTTCTGAGACAGAGATTCACTTTTGTTGCCCAGGCTGGAGTGCAATGGCTCTGTCTCGGCTCACTGCAACCTCCACCTCTCTGAGTAGCTGGGATTACAGGCATGCGCCACTGTGCGGGGAGAATTTTTGTATTTTTTTGTTTTTAGTAGAGACGGGTTTCACGGTGTTGATCAGGCTCGTCTCAAACTCCTGACCTCAGGTGATCCACCCACCTCAGCCTCCTGAAGTGTCAAGATTACAGGTGTGAGCCACTGCGTCTGGCCACCAGGCTAATCTTTAAAAATTTTCCGTAGAGACAGGGTGTCACTGTTTTGCCCAGGCTCAAGTGATCCTCCCATGCCAGCCTCTCAAAGTGCTGGGATTACAGGTGTAAGCTACTGTGCCTAACCTCCAGAGAGGGACATGTCTTCGATGGGAGCAAGCCTCGTTGGCAAAGTGTAGAACTATCAAATGGTATGCATGGTAAATAAAATATATTGTAGTATGATTTCTGTAGCTTTGACTAAGTATTCATGATGCTGTAAAATTTATCAAAGTGGATTTTTGCCTTTGTCCCAGATTTACCACCAATTAAGAAAAACTTTTATAAAGAGTCCACTGCCACAAGCGCCATGTCAAAAGTACAAGCAGATAGTTGGAGGTGGGTAGTTTTATTACCTAGTTGTGTAAGTATTTGTATAGTTACGTTATTGGTATTAACACTTTGGGCAAATGTGAAATGATATTTGAAGGCTACGCCTTCAATATTCAAATGAAAATGTGTCAACTTACATGATATTTTAGAACATTGTTGTCTAGTAAAACTTCCTGCAGTGATGGAAAATGGTCTATATTTGTGTCTAATGGAGTAGACGGGCACTTAAAGTATGGCTGGTGTAATTGAGCAAATGAGTTTATATTGAAATAGCCATGTGTGGCTAGTGCCTACTATATTGGACAGCAATTTTAGAGAATTATTTCTCCAATAGTTGAATTGAAAAAAAAAAAAGATCTAATCTTGTTAATTTCTTAAACTCTTCAGTCCTTTTTACCTGAAATTGGAAGGTTTTTTTTTTTTTTTTTTTTTTGAGATGGAGTCTCATTCTGTCGCCCAGGCTGGAGTGCAGTGGCACAATCTCGGCTCACTGCAAGCTCCGCCTCCCGGGTTTACGCCATTCTCCTGCCTCAGCCTCTCCGAGTAGCTGGGACTACAGGCGCCCGCCACCGCGCCCGCCACCACGCCCGGCTAATTTTTTTTTGTATTTTTAGTAGAGACGGGGTTTCATCGTGGTCTCGATCTCCTGACCTCGTGATCCGCCCGCCTTGGCCTCCCAAAGTGCTGGGATTACAAGCGTGAGCCACCGCGCCCGGCCGGAAGGTTTTAATTGCAATGTTTTTCCTTACTATTAAAGTCTGATAAAACTAAGAGATGCATGGAATAGCAGAACGGTTAAGGTGAGGAGCAGGGTAATTTACTGTATGATCACCTGTCAAATTGAGAATACTTCCTAACACATAGGATTGTTAAGGATGCATTAATGAAATACGTGTGGAACATTGTAGGCCCACAATGTTTGCCAAATCTGGTTTTAATTTATGAAGCATGATTTTCAGGCTCCTCATCTTTGATCCATGAAACATTCATTGACCTACTAATGTATAATGTTTTTAACTTTCCCATTGCAACTATTCTTAGATAAGAGACAGATGGACTCCTGCTTCTATTTCTTTATGCATTTCATTATAACTTCCCTGACAGTCTCATTTTAATCAGTTGCAGTTGAATTTCTAGATAAGACCAGAACTGATTTTGGAGAATGTCTTGCTTGGGGAGTAAAGTGAGGAAAGCCACTGATGTTTTTTATTCTTTGAAGGAAAGAAAATTTTAATATAACGTGGGATGACTTGAAGGATGGGGAGAAACGACCCATCCCCAATCCTACCTGCACATTTGATGACGCCTTTCAATGTTATCCTGAGGTTATGGAAACCATTAAAAAGGCAGGTTTTCGAAAGCCAACACCTATTCAGGTATGCTTTCATTAATTACAATATTTCACTCAATGTTTTTCTTCGAAACCAGTGATATCTGATTGTTAGAAGACACCAGGGAGCAACTGTCTCTTAGCATTCCCCCAGCACCTTCTCTCTAGAGTTCAAAAAATCTTTGTTGAAAGTAGTTTGGAGCTGGAAAAGAAGGAACAGTTGGCAAAAAATATGTACTTTTTTTTTTTTTTGAGACAGTTTTGCTGTTGTTGCCCAGGCTGGAATGCAATGGTGCAATCTCTGCTCACCACAACCTCTGTCTCCCGGGTTCAAGCAAGTCTCCTGCCTCAGCCTCCCTAGTAGCTGGGATTACAGACATGTGCCACCATGCCCAGCTAATTTTTGTATTTTTAGTAGAGACGGGGTTTCTTTATGTTGGTCAGGCTAGTCTCGAACTCCCGACCTCAGGAGATCTGCCCGCCTCGGCCTCCCAAAGTGCTGGGATTACAGGCGTGAGCCACCGCGCCCAGAAAAAGATGTACTTTTTGTGTTAATGTTTATCATTCCGTTTCAGTCACAGGCATGGCCCATTGTGTTGCAAGGAATAGATCTTATAGGAGTAGCCCAGACTGGAACAGGAAAGACGTTGTGTTATTTAATGCCTGGATTTATTCATCTCGACCTTCAACCCACGTAAGAATTCCTATGGCTGGTTTCTTCTTATAGAGGTTTAATAGATTTAGATATCAAAAATGTAATTAAAGTTTCTTTACCTATTGCTTGATCCAAAGGTAATGCCTAGCTTCAGAGAAGATGCAAGGAATTAGACACTTAGATTGTGCTGGTGAAAGTATAAATTGGCAAAACATTTTTAGGAGGCATTAGGTAATATCTACCAAAAGCCTTAGTAGTGAAACAGTGGAAACTGTTTAAACTATGTCCAATACACTTATCTATTCCATGATAAAATATTTGACATTTTAAATGTTAATGAAAAGATCATGTTAAACAAAAGGCTGGTATTGGGAAGTTGGGTTTTAGGGTGTGTGGCTTTTTTTTTTTTTTTTTTTTTTTTTTTTTTTTGAGACGGAGTCTCGCTCTGTCGCCCAGGCTGGAGTGCAGTGGCGCGATCTCGGCTCACTGCAAGCTCCGCCTCCCGGGTTCCCGCCATTCTCCTGCCTCAGCCTCTGCGAGTAGCTGGGACTACAGGCGCCCGCCACCACGCCCGGCTAATTTTTTGTATTTTTAGTAGAGACGGGGTTTCACCGTGGTCTCGATCTCCTGACCTCGTGATCCGCCCGCCTCGGCCTCCCAAAGTGCTGGGATTACAAGCGTGAGCCACCGCGCCCGGCCGGGTGTGTGGCTTTTTTAAATTTCCCTACTTTATGGTAAATATGTATTGCTTTTGTAATAAGAAAAAATATATAGAAACTAACACTAATCTGTCAGTAAAGCAATCTTAAATCTGAGAAAATAGTACATTTTCTTATGGGGAATTTGGCATATTCTGTGTAATATCAGCCATTTTTTAGGTACGTAGATCATGATTAGCAAAGTCTATAATATATAGAGACTACTTTTAATCATATACCGTCTCACAAAAAGGCATAGTCTGACTATGTCTAACTGATACTCATTGCTACAAGTTTTTTTTTTTTTTTTGAGACAGAGTTTCGCTCTTATTGCCCAGGCTGGAGTGCACTGGAGCGATCCTGGCTTACTGCAACCTCCGCCTCCTGGGTTCAAGTGATTCTCCTGCCTCAGCCTCCCAAGTTGCTGGGATTACAGGTGCCTGCTGCCATGTCTGGCTAATTTTTTTGTATTTTTAGTTGAGATGGGGTTTCACCATGTTGGCTAGGCTGGTCTCAAACTCGTGACCTCAGGTAATCCGACCGCCTTGGCCTCCCAAAGTGCTGGGATTACAGGCGTGAGCCACCACGCCTGGCTTGTTGCTACAAATCTTGATGGCACTGAATAAATGTACCGTGCATCTGAGACAAGTAATTTAATATTAATCTGTTTTCTCTCCAAAGCCTTAAAGGTCAAAGGAATAGACCCGGCATGTTAGTTCTAACTCCCACTCGGGAATTAGCACTTCAAGTAGAAGGAGAATGTTGCAGATATTCATATAAAGGGCTTCGGAGGTAGGTAATTTTTTTTTTCCATTCCTTCACCAGTATCATATTTTAATCATTTGTAGCTTTATACATCTTCCCCATCATTTTTCACACATTCAGAGAATCCAAATGGCTCAACATGGGTCAGGCATTTAGCACTACTCTAATCAATCAGAGCCTGGGTCAGGTGATGGTACAAATATTGCTCTTTTAAGATACAACATTATGGATTGATAGGTGTACATAATTCTCAGAAAGGGGCAGATACCCCTAAAGGTACCTGATAATTGATTTTTATCCCTTTTATTGGATTTTAAGTTGTAATGAGATATTCTGTGCCTAAACATTAACCTTTAGATTTTTTCTTTTTAAGTGTTTGTGTATATGGTGGTGGAAATAGAGATGAACAAATAGAAGAGCTTAGAAAAGGTGTAGATATCATAATTGCAACTCCCGGAAGATTGAATGATCTGCAAATGAATAACTTTGTCAATCTGAAGAATATAACCTACTTGGTAATCATGGAAATAGGGGTTTGGGATGCTGGGTTCAAAAATAACTGAACTGGCCGGGCGCAGTGGGTCATGCCTGTAATCCGAGCACTTTGGGAGGCCAAGGCAGGTGGATCATCTAAGGTCAGGAGTTCGAGACCAACCTGACCAATATGATGAAACTCCATCTCTACTAAAAATATAAAAGTTAGCCAGGTGTGGTGGCATGCACCTGTAATCCCAGCTACTCTGGAGGCTGAGACAGGAGAATCACTTGAACCTGGGAGGCGGAGGTTGCAGTGAGCCAAGGTCATGCCATTGCACTCCAGCCTCGTCAACAAGAACGAAACTCCATCTCAAAGAATAAAAAATGACTGAACTATTATTTTATTTTCTCTTCCCTGCCCTTGAGCTTTTAATAGTTTTAATCAACTCCCAAGTGCTTGGGTATCAGTTTCTTTTAGAATGGCTGTCAATTTTATTTTTTATTTTTTTATTTTTTTATTTTGAGACACAGTTTTGCTCTTGTTGCCCAGGCTGGAGTGCTGTGGCATGATCTTGGCTCACTGCAACCTTTGCCTCCCAGGTTCAAGTGATTCTCCTGCCTCAGCCTTCCAAGTAGCTGGGACTTCAGGCTCCCACCACCACACCTGGCTAATTTTTTCTTTTTAGTAGAGACGAGGTTTCACCATGTTGGCCAGGCTGGTCTTAAACTCCTAACCTCAGGTGATCTGCCTGCCTCGGCCTCCCAAAGTGCTGGGATGACAGGCGTGACCCACCACGCCAGGCTATGGCTGTCGATTTTATAATGGCTCTGGGAATATTTCTCATTCTCTTTAGCATGTTGAAAGAATTAAGACTTCTATTTGAAATTATCATGCATGTTTACTTTAAATTTTGGAAAATAGGTACACAGTAATTAAAATCTACTTGGATATTTTAGACACTTAAAATTTTGTTTAAGGAGATTTGGAAGGTATTGGAAAGCCAACAAAAATCCATGTAGACAACGTGCAATGACAAATTGCTTAGTATTCTGACCTTTGGAGAAATTAAAATCGTGGCTTAAGTAATAGGGGAAATGAGAAAAGCCTTTCTTAGTGTTCTACTAATAAAGAAAGCATATGTGTTATTACCTGCCTCCCATATCTAATCTAACCACATTCTTTTTTGTCAATGCAGGTTTTAGATGAAGCAGACAAGATGTTGGACATGGGATTTGAACCCCAGATAATGAAGATTTTGTTAGATGTGCGCCCAGATAGACAGACAGTTATGACCAGGTAGGTATATGCCTAATTACTGTGTGCAAAATGTGTTCTACATTGGAAGTAGAACAGTGTAACAATAAGTGCTTATTCATGACTATTGGGTTTCCTAAGTTACAGATAGGGATTTCAACACAAGCATTTACTTATCATAGTAAGGTCTCACTTTTGAATAAAGGGTTCACTTGTCTAAGGAGATAAGCATTTGATTACTGAATACTTATTGCTCACAATAAAACAGGAAGCAATGATTATTTGAATATAGAGTGATCTATAAAGAATGATACCTCCTAGGCTTATATCCTTTGTCTTTATTAGTATAAATAACAACATTGGCTGGGCAAACTGGCTCATGCCTATAATCCCAGCTCTTTGGGAGGCCAAGGTGGGTGGATCACCTGAGGTCAGGAGTTTGAGGCCAGCCTGGCCAACAGGGTGAAACCTCGTCTCTACTAAAAATACAAACTTAGCCGGGCATAGTGGCACACACCTGTAGTCCCAGCTACTAGGAAGACTGAGGCAGGAGGATCGTTTGAACCTGGGAGGTAGAGGTTGCAGTGAGCCAAGATTATGCCACTGCACTCCAGTCCGGGCAACAAGAGTGAAAATCTGTCTCAAAAAAAAAAAATGATATATCCTGGACTTATATACTTTGTCTTTATTAGTATAAATAACATAAAATTTAAAAAATACAAAATCCCCTCACATAGTTTTATTACAAATAACCTTCCTATTTCAAGAAAAGTGAATGTATTTATTTATTTTGAGACAAAGTCTCGCTGACACTCAAGCTGGAGTGCAGCAGCGCGATCTCGGCTCACTGCAACCTCTGCCTCCTGGGTTCAAGCGATTCTCCTGTCTCAGCCTCCTGAGTAGCTGGGACTACAGGCACACATCACCATGCCCAGCTAATTATTGTATTTTTACTGATGGGGTTTCGCCATGTTGGCCAGGTTGGTCTCAAACTCCTGACCTCAGGTGATCCATCTGTCTAGGCCTCCCAAAGTGCTGGGATTACAAGCTTGAGCCACGATGCCCAGCCCAAGAAAAGAGAGATTTTACTGAATTACTGTGAAAGTATAAAAAGTGGTCACTTTCATTATTTTATATATAGTTGAGGAAATATTTAAATGCAGATATTCTTTGATCAGTATATTTTGAAGGTTTGTTTTGTTTTGTGTTTTGAGACAGGGTCTCACTCTGTCACCCAGGATGGAGTGCAGTGGCACCATTTTGGCTCACTGCAGTCTCAGCCTTCCCAGCTCAAGTGATTCTCCCACCTCAGCCGTCTGAGTAACTGGAACTACAGGTGCATGCCACCACACCCAGCTAATTTTTGTATTTTTTGTAGAGACAGGGTTTTCACCATGTTGCCCAGGCTAGTCTTGAACTCCTGAGCTCAAGTGATCCACCCACCTAAGCCTCCCAAAGTGCTGGGATTATAGGCATGAGCCAACAACCTTTTAAAATATTTTTATGGCCAGGTGCCGTGGCCCACGCCTGTAATCCCAGCACTTTGGGAGGCTGAGGCCGGCGGATCACGAGGTCAGGAGATCAAGACCATCCTGGCTAACACGGTGAAACCCCATCTCTACTAAATTTACCCAGGAGTGGTGGCGGGCGCCTGTAGTCCCAGCTACTTGGGAGGCTGAGGCAGGAGAATGACGTGAACCTGGGAGGTGGAGCTTGCAGTGAGCCGAGATCACGCCACTGCACTCCAGCCTGGGTGACAGAGCAAGACTCCATCTCAAAAAAAAAAAAAAAACGATTTTTATTTGGCTTAAATACTTGGTATTGCCTGCTGACACTATGAAAAGTTGGAATTTTTTTTGTCGTTTATAAAGGCCAAGAGATAAAATTAACCTAATAGTAATCCCTTTTAGTACCTTTTTTCTTTTTCTTTTTCTTTTTTTTTTTTTTGAGACAGAGTCTCACTCTGTCACCCAGGCTGGAGTGCAGTGGCGTGATCTCTGCTCACTACAACCTCTGCCTCCCAGATTCAAGCGATTCTTCTGCCTCAGCCTCCCAAGTAGCTGGGATTATAGGCACCCGCCACCACACCTGACTTATTTTTGTATTTTTAGTAGGCACAGAGTTTCCCCATGTTGACCAGGCTGGTCTCGAACTCCTGACCTCAAGTGATCCGCCTCTCCTCAGCCTCGCAAAGTGCTGGGATTACAGGCATGAGCCACCACACACGGCCTTACCTTTTCATAGATTAGTATTTAGTTGAAGGTGTACAGGTATCCTTTGGTTCATAAAAACCTAGTATTTATTTACTTATTTATGAGACGGAGTTTCGCTTTTGTTGCAGTGGCTGGAGTACAATGACACAATCTCGGCTCACTGCAACCTCCGCCTCCTGGGCTCAAGCCATTTTCCTGCCTCAGCCTCCAGAGTAGCTGGGATTACAGGCGCCCGCTAACACACTTAGCTAATTTTTGTATTTTCAGTAGAGACGGGGTTTTATCGTGTTGGCCAGGCTAGTCTTGAACTCCTGACCTCAGGTGATCCACCCGCCTTGGCCTCTCAAAGTGCTGGGATTACAGGCGTGAGCCACTGGGCCCAGCCCAAAACCTATTTATTAAACATATTTGTTTCGTCTAATAGCTTTACAGTAGTTGAGTAATCAGTGAATTAACTGTTAAATTTGCCTTACTTGTTGAAAAAATAAGAAGTACTAGATTTGTCTTTCATGAGTAATTTGATTCATAGCATGCTTAAGGAAACAGTAATGTTTTTACAACAAAATTGTAATGTTTGTAACTTGTATTCCCAGTGCTACATGGCCTCATTCAGTTCATCGCCTCGCACAATCTTATTTGAAAGAACCAATGATTGTCTATGTTGGTACATTGGATCTAGTTGTAAGCTTTTTTTATTACTATTGTTTAACATTTCTTATGAAAATTCTGAAGATAGCTAGTTTTGGTGTGCCTAGTCTGCCCACTCCCTAGTGTTAGGGCAAATCACACTTGCATATAGTTTTAATAGAGCTATAATACCATTATCTCATTTGAAATTTCAATAATCAGCTAATACCATCAACCTCTAGTCAGGGCCTATATATATATAATTTTTGTGTGTGTGTGACAGAGTCTCACTCTGTTGCCCAGGCTGGAGTGCATTGGGGGTGATCTCAGCTCACTGCAACCTCTGCCTCCTGGGTTCAAGTGATTCTCGTGCCTCAGCCTCCTGAGTAGCTGGGATTACAAGCATGGCTACCACTCCTGGCTAAGTTTTGTATTTTAGTAGAGACAGGGTTTTGCCATGTTGGCCAGGCTGGTCTCAAACTCCTGACCTCAGGTGATTGCCCCCCTTGGCCTCCCAAAGTGCTGGGATTACAGGTGTGAGCCACTGCACCCAGCAAAGTCAGGGTTTATATTTTTCTGACACCTAATTTTAACCCTTTAGAATCAGGGTCTAAACATAAGTCTACATATATACATAAATGTAAGTCTGTTCCCTTTATGAAGTTAAGACTGAATATTGGGTTCATGTGTTGTCAGTGGGAACCCTCCATTATAATATATAAAGTTCTCTTTCTGGCTTTTTGCTTAATCATTAATAAAAGAAATTGGCCTTTCATTTAATCATTAATAATAATGGGTCATTGCCTACACCCTTCATTTCATTAGGGATTTACAAATGGTGATCCATTTAACATTTGTTTTAGAAAATGGTTAGAGACATTGCGCCACTGCACTCCAGCCTGGGCGACAGAGTGAGACTCTGTCTCAAAAATAAGTAAATGAAATAAAATGATTAGAGACAAATAGTTGGTTGAAGGAATGGTACCAATAGTATTTTGAGGTTAAGTGACATCTAAGATACAAATCTTGAGTAGAAACAGGTAATTTTTTTTAGGATGTCTGCCATTTTGCTTAGCAGTTTATTAAAAACATTAACCAATGAGAGAGAAGATGCATTTTGAGCTGATGTATGCGGTCTCACCCTCAATCATGATGAACTTGATGAACTATGTTCTTTGAATCCTTTAGGCTGTAAGTTCAGTGAAGCAAAATATAATTGTAACCACCGAGGAAGAGAAATGGAGTCACATGCAAACTTTTCTACAGAATATGTCATCCACAGACAAAGTCATCGTCTTCGTTTCTCGAAAAGCTGTGTAGGTATTTTTTCTTGTGTGTCCATTATAATTAATTAAATTGATTAGGATCATTTCTATTTGTATACTAATTTCAAATGGGAGTGCTAAGTCTGTTATGTTACTTTAGATTTTTGCTAACAGAAGTAAAACTGGTGGCATTAGAATAAGCACCTAAGAATGCTGAGTTTATCTTTTGCTTCAGTGTGGATCACTTATCAAGTGACCTAATACTTGGAAATATATCAATAGAGTCTCTGCATGGAGATAGAGAACAGAGAGATCGGGAGAAAGCATTAGAGAACTTTAAAACAGGTATGTTTATGTAATTAGTATTTCATACAGTTTAAAATTAGTGCAATACCTGGGCTTGGCTGAGTGACAGCTTTTCTTTTTTTTTTTTTTTTTTTTTTTTTGGGCGCGATCTCGGCTCACTGCAGGCCCCGCCCCCCGGGGTTCACGCCATTCTCCTGCCTCAGCCTCCCTTGTAGCTGGGACTACAGGCGCCTGCCACCTCGCCCGGCTAATTTTTTTGTATTTTTAGTAGAGACGGGGTTTCACTGTGTTAGCCAGGATGGTCTCGATCTCCTGACCTCGTGATCCGCCCGCCTCGGCCTCCCAAAGTGCTGGGATTACAGGCGTGAGCCACGGCGCCCGGCCTGACAGCTTTTCATGAAACCCGTTTATTTCTAAGATCTGTCCTCACCTTCTCTATCCTAAAACTACACTCATTAGAGCTCTAAACATTAATCTGCCTTTAAGCATTAAATAAACACAAAAGACTTTAAACTTGGATATCAAGGTATTAATATGCAACAGAAAATATATCTGAAGTTATCTGAAAAATATCTTTCTGTCATGGTTCGAAGGGTTTAGGACCCATTTGCTGAACCGTGGTATCTTGTAACTTGCTGGCAGTTACTTTTCCACTTTTACAAAGTAAGCATTTTAATGTAAACAGTAAGAAATAAAATTGATTAAATTAGTTAGGGCAAATATACTTTTTAGATCTTGGGTTGGTTTATACCAGAATGGTTCAGTGTTCATTGGGCTTTACTTTTTAGGCAAAGTGAGAATACTAATTGCAACTGACCTAGCCTCTAGAGGACTTGATGTCCATGACGTTACACATGTCTATAATTTTGACTTTCCACGGAATATTGAAGAATATGTACACCGAATAGGGCGCACGGGAAGAGCAGGGTAAGTAAGCTTAGTCCACCCATGAAAGGCCAATTCTAGATTCTCCTTATTCCTCTCACAAACTTCTTGCCCAGAAAACCATTTTATTCTATTACCTATAATTTTTCAGCTACTTCCCAGATTCTACTTGCTACTTTATCCCTGTTCATTTGGCTTATTCCAGACTCAACCAGATTCCATCCATGATTAGCTTCTTATATCTGGTTCTATGTGTTTTATATCTAGTGTCACCACTGAGCTCTGTACCCAGTGGTTACTCTGAAGGTTATTGATAAATTGGTATGGATATGAGAAGACCTTTTTCCTCTTTTTTTTTTTTTTTTTTTTTTTGAGACGGAGTCTCGCTCTGTCGCCCAGGCTGGAGTGCAGTGGCGCGCTCTCGGCTCACTGCAAGCTCCGCCTCCCGGGGTCACGCCATTCTCCTGCCTCAGCCTCTCCGAGTAGCTGGGACTACAGGCGCCCGCCACCACGCCCGGCTAATTTTTTGTATTTTTAGTAGAGACGGGGTTTCACCGTGGTCTCGATCTCCTGACCTCGTGATCCGCCCGCCTCGGCCTCCCAAAGTGCTGGGATTACAAGCGTGAGCCACCGCGCCCGGCCGACCTTTTTCCTCTTAAGAGAGCTACCACTGGGCCGGGCATGGTGGCTTACGTCTGTAATCCTAGCACTTTGGGAGGCCGAGGCAGGTGGATCATGAGGTCAGGAGATCAAGACCATCCTGGCTAACAACGGTGAAACCCCGTCTCTACTAAAAATACAAAAAATTTACCTGGGCGTGGTGGCGGGCGCCTGTAGTCACAGCTACTCGGGAGGCTGAGGCAGGAGAATCACTTAAACCCATGAGGCAGAGGTTGCAGTAAGTCGAGATTGCGCCATTGCACTCCAGTCTGGGCAACAGTGCAAGACTCCGTCTCAAAAAGTAAATAAATAAATAAAAGAGAGGTACCATCATATACCCCCTTTGCTGTTTAAACCACAGCAGTTTTAGATTCCAAATCTGTTTAACCCTAAATCTTAATACATTCCAGCTTCTGTGAAAAAGTTTTCCTTTGTCTTATTCTGTATTAACTGAATAATGAATACATATTATAAATGAGATGACATGAGTTTTTTCCCCCACACTAAAGGAGGACTGGTGTTTCCATTACAACTTTGACTAGAAATGATTGGAGGGTTGCCTCTGAATTGATTAATATTCTGGAAAGAGCAAATCAGGTGAGACTATGCAATTCATTAGAAACTTACCTGTTATCAGTTTCTCAGTCAGTTATGCCAGGTACTATGGCTTGCTATTTATCAGGAAACTTCAAATAAGTTTTCAACACGTTTTCAGGGCTTTAGCATGGCAATGATAAGAAACTATGGGAGCATATAACTGGGAAACTTAACCTAATGGGGGTGAGCAATGAAAGCCCCGCCAAGGAAGAAATCAGTAGAGTGGAGGTGGGGAGAGTTGTAGAAGATGGGGTAAATGTTCCAGCAGGGGGAACATATTCAGGCTCAGAGGTAAGAAGAATATGTAGAAAATGCTACCATATAAAGGCACATTAAGGGCACTTGGAAACAGCTGAAGCAGCAAATTTTATAGCCTGTAGATGGATATAGAGTTTAATCGAGATACCCGTTTCTGTTTAAAGGATGTCATGTAACCAGCTGTGCGATTATCTGAAATGATTTGGATGCATTTTAATGTTGTAGAAAAGAACTCAGAATCCTAATGACAACACATTGAATAATTTCAGAGTATTCCAGAGGAGCTTGTATCAATGGCTGAGAGGTTTAAGGCACATCAGCAGAAAAGGGAAATGGAAAGAAAAACGGAAAGACCTCAAGGAAGGCCCAAGAAGTTTCATTAATGTCTTCTGTACTAGTGTGGTAGAGGTAAAAGTTCAATAACACATGGATTTAAAATGCCTGCTTACTTAAACTAGGCTTTGTTAATAATGTTTATTGCAATGAGCATGATCTCTAAGTCGTTAACATAATAAATTAGGTGTTACTCATATCTATTACTTAATCCTTCTGGGTATACATGGAAAAGAATGAAAGCCAGGTCTTTTTGTACTCATGTTTATAGCAGCACTATTCATAATAGTCAAGGGTATACAACCCAAGCATCCATCAGTGAATGAGTAGATAAACACAATGGAATATCATTCAGCCCTAAAAGGAAGAAAACTCAGTCATATAGATGAATCTTGAGGACATGATGCTTAGAGAAATAAGCCAATTACAAGGACATACTATATTATTCCACTTGTAAGAGGTACTTACAATAGTAAAATTCACAGTGACAGAAAGTAGAATGATGGTTACCAAGGACTTGGGAAGTGGGTAGGGGGAATTGTTTGGTAGATAGTTTTTCATGGCATGAAAGTTTTGGAGGCCGTACACAGTGTCTCATGCCTGTAATCCCAGCACTTTGGGAGGCCAAGGCAGGCGGATCACTTGAGTTTAGGAGTTTGAGACCAACCTGGCCAACATGGCAAAAACCCGTCTCTATTAAAAATATAAAAATTAGCCAGGCATGGTGGCGCCCACCTGTAATCCCAGCTATATGAGAGACTGAGGCAGGAGAATCGCTTGAATCTGGAAAGTGGAGGTTGCAGTGAGGTGTCATCGGGCCACTGCACTCTAGCCTGGACAACAGGACGCTGTCTCCAGTTTTGGAGATTAACTGCACAACAATGAATATACACTACAGAGTTGTACACTTAAAAATGGTTATGGTAAATTTGGATATGTTTATTTAATCATAATTAAGCTTTTTAAAAACTGTTTCTATTTTTCAGAATTCAAGATTTTTTAGAAATATAGTAAGACGGAAGTATTGGACATGTTGGCAGTATGAAGCGACCAGACTGATTTGACTGATTCTTAAAATAGTAGTGTTTGAAAATCTAGAATCCAATGTTTTATACTTTCTTTAATAAAAACAGACGTATTTAAACTTGGAAGTTGTTTCCTGGATTTTTATTAAGGAGTGTAGCATTAGAATGTTTTTCTTTTAATCTTTTAAACTGTCTCCTGCAATTTTGCTGTATGTCATAAGGCCAGTCTTTCAGAATTTAATGTTCAGATTTTGTCATGGCAGTGAAAAAGATGTTTTCAAACAAAGAATCAGCACCTGAAAAAATACTGTTAACAATAAATGTTCGTTTCTGTGATAAAAAGACAAGTTGATAATTTGTCTTTCTGTGTAGCGTTTTTGTGTTTGCTAAATAATATTTTATTGGGGTATACTTTTCTTAAGTTATCCTTTACCCACTTTGAAATGAAACAGTAAATTATTTCATAAGGTCAAAATATGCAACAACAGTTTATCTTTTCATTTTAGCCTATGGCTTCATGCTAAAACCCTTGGAAAATCAAATTGCACTTCCATGAAATTTTCTTTGATCAAATTACCATCATCCTTCCCTTACAGTTTTTTTTTTTAATTGTACTTTAAGTTTTAGGGTACATGTGCATAATGTGCAGGTTTGTTACATATGTATCCATGTGCCATGTTGGTGTGCTGCACCCATTAACTCATCATTTAGCATTAGGTGTATCTCCTAATGCTATCCCACCCTCCTCCCCCCACCCCACAACAGTCCCTGGAGTGTGATGTTCCCCTTCCTGTGTCCATGTGTTCTCATTATTCAATTCCCACCTATGAGTGAGAACATGCGGGGTTTGGTTTTTTGTCCTTGCGATACTTTACTGAGAATGATGATTTCCAGTTTCATCCATGTCCTTACAAAGGACATGAACTCATCATTTTTTATGGCTGCATAGTATTCCATGGTGTATATGTGCCACATTTTCTTAATCCAGTCTATTGTTGGACATTTGGGTTGGTTCCAAGTCTTTGCTATTGTGAATAGTGCCACAATAAACATACGTGTGCATGTGTCTTTATAGCAGCATGATTTATAGTCCTTTGGGTATATACCCAGTAATGGGATGGCTGGGTCAAATGGTATTTCTAGTTCTAGATCCCTGAGGAATTGCCACACTGACTTCCACAATGGTTGAACTAGTTTACAGTCCCACCAACAGTGTAAAAGTGTTCTTATTTCTCCACATCCTCTCCAGCACCTGTTGTTTCCTGACTTTTGAATGATGGCCATTCTAACTGGTGTGAGATGGTATCTCATTGTGGTTTTGATTTGCATTTCTCTGATGGCCAGTGATGATGAGCATTTTTTCATGTGTTTTTTGGCTGCATAAATGTCTTCTTTTGAGAAATGTTTGTTCATGTCCTTCACCCACTTTTTGATGGGGTTGTTTGTTTTTTTCTTGTAAATTTGTTTGAGTTCATTGTAGATTCTGGATATTAGCCCTTTGTCAGATGAGTAGGTTGCAAAAATTTTCTCCCATTTTGTAGGTTGCCTGTTCACTCTGATGGTAGTTTCTTTTGCTGTGCAGAAGCTCTTTAGTTTTATTAGATCCTATTTGTCAATTTTGGCTTTTGTTGCCATTGCTTTTGGTGTTTTAGACATGAAGTCCTTGCCCATGCCTATGTCTTGAATGGTAATGCCTAGGTTTTCTTCTAGGGTTTTTATGGTTTTAGGTCTAACATGTAAGTCTTTAATCCATCTTGAATTAATTTTTGTATAAGGTGTAAGGAAGGGATCCAGTTTCAGCTTTCTACATATGGCTAGCCAGTTTTCCCAGCACCATTTATTAAATAGGGAATCCTTTCCCTATTTTTGTTTTTGTCAGGTTTGTCAAAGATCAGATAGTTGTAGATATGCGGCATTATTTCTGAGGGCTCTGTTCTGTTCCACTGATCTATATCTCTGTTTTAGTACCAGTACCATGCTGTTTTGGTTACTGTAGCCTTGTAGTATAGTTTGAAGTCAGGTAGTGTGATGCCTCCAGCTTTGTTCTTTTGGGTTAGGATTGACTTGGTGATGCGGGCTGTTTTGGTTCCATATGAACTGTAAAGTTTTTTCCAATTCTGTGAAGAAAGTCAATGGTAGGTTGATGGGGATGGCATTGAATCTATAAATTACCTTGGGCAGTGTGGCCATTTTCACAATATTGATTCTTCCAACCCATGAGCATGGAGTGTTCTTCCATTTGTTTGTATCCTCTTTTATTTCATTGAGCAGTGGTTTGTAGTTCTCCTTGAAGAGGTCCTTCACATCCCTTGTAAGTTGGATTCCTAGGTATTTTATTCTCTTTGAAGCAATTGTGAATGGGAGTTCACTCTTGATTTGGCTCTCTGTTTGTCTGTTATTGGTGTATAAGAATGCTTGTGATTTTTGCACATTGATTTTGTATCCTGACACTTTGCTGAAGTTGCTTATCAGCTTAAGGAGATTTTGGGCTGAGACAGTGGAGTTTTCTAGATATACAATCATGTCATCTGCAAACAGGGACAATTTGACTTCCTCTTTTCCTAATTGAATACCCTTTATTTCCTTCTCCTGCCTGATTGCCCTGGCCAGAACTTCCAGCACTATGTTGAATAGGAGTGGTGAGAGAGGGCATCCCTGTCTTGTGCCCGTTTTCAAAGGGAATGCTTCCAGTTTTTGCCCATTCAGTATGATATTGGCTGTGGGTTTTTCATAGATAGCTCTTATTATTTTGAGGTACGTCCCATCAATACCTAATTTATTGAGAGTTTTTAGCATGAAGGGTTGTTGAATTTTGTCAAAGGCCTTTACTGCATCTACTGAGATAATCATATGGTTTTTGTCTTTGGTTCTGTTTATATGCTGGATTACATTTATTGATTTGCATATGTTGAACCAGCCTTGCATCTCAGGGATGAAGCCCCCTTGATCATGGTGGATAAGCTTTTTGATGTGCTGCTGGATTCAGTTTGCCAGTATTTTATTGAGGATTTTTGCATCAATGTTCATCAGGGATATTGGTCTAAAATTCTCTCTTTTGGTTGTGTCTCTGCTTGGCTTTGGTATCAGGATGATGCTGGCCTCATAAAATGAGTTAGAGGGGAGTCCCTCTTTTTCTATTGATTGGAATAGTTTCAGAAGGAATGGTACCAGTTCCTCCTTGTACCTCTGGTAGAATCTGGCTGTGAATCCATCAGGTCCTGGACTCTTTTTGGTTGGTAAGCTATTGATTATTGCCACAATTTCCAAACCTGTTATTGATCTATTCAGAGATTCAACTCCTTGCTGGTTTAGTCTTGGGAGGGTGTATGTGTCCAGGAATTTATCCATTTCTTCTAGATTTTCTAGTTTATTTGCGTAGAGGTGTTTGTAGTATTCTCTGATGGTAGTTTGTATTTCTGTGGGAGCAGTGGTGATATCCCCTTTATCACTTTTTATTGCATCTATTTGATTCTTCTCTCTCTTCTTATTTTTATTTTTTTATTCATTTATTTATTTATTTATTTTGAGACGGAGTCTTGCTGTGTTGCCCAGGCTGGAGTGCAGTGGCGCGATCTCAGCTCACTGCAAGCTCTGCCTCCCAGGTTCACGCCATTCTCCTGCCTCAACCTCCCAAGTAGCTGCGACTACAGGCGCCCGCCACCACGCCCGGCTAATTTTTGGTATTTTTAGTAGAGACGGGATTTCACTGTGTTAGCCAGGATTGTCTCGATCTTCTGACCTCGTGATCTGCCCGCCTCTGCCTCCCAAAGTGCTGGGATTACAGGCGTGAGCCACCGTGCCCGGCTCTTCTTCTTTATTAGTCTTGCAAGCGGTCTATCAATTTTGTTGATCTTTTCAAAAAACCAGCTCCTGGATTCATTAATTTTTTGAAGGGTTTTTTGTGTCTCTATTTCCTTCAGTTCTGCTCTGATTTTAGTTGTTTCTTGCCTTCTGCTATCTTTTGAATGTGTTTGCTCTTGCTTTTCTAGTTCTTTTTTTTTTTTTTTCGAGATGGAGTCTCGCTGTCGCCCAGGTTGGAGTGCAGTGGCGCGATCTCTGCTCACTGCAGGCTCCGCCCTGTGGGGTTCACGCCATTCTCCTGCCTCAGCCTCCCGAATAGCTGGGACTACAGGCGCCTGCCACCTCGCCCGGCTAATTTTTTGTATTTTTTTTTTTAGTAGAGACGGGGTTTCACCGTGTTAGCCAGGATGGTCTCGATCTCCTGACCTTGTGATTCACCCGCCTCGGCCTCCCAAAGTGCTGGGATTACAGGCGTGAGCCACCGCGCCCGGCTTCTAGTTCTTTTAATTGTGATGTTAGGGTGTCAATTTTGGATCTTTCCTGCTTTCTCTTGTGGGCATTTAGTGCTATAAATTTCTCTCTACACACTGCTTTGTATGTGTCCCAGAGATTCTGGTATGTTGTGTCTTTGTTCTCGTTGGTTTCAAAGAACATCTTTATTTCTGCCTTCATTTCGTTATGTACCCAGTAGTCATTCAGGAGCAGGTTGTTCAGTTTCCATGTATTTGAGCGGTTTTGAGTGAGTTTCTTAATCCCGAGTTCTAGTTTGATTGCACTGTGGTCTGAGAGACAGTTTGTTATAATTTCTGTTCTTTTACATTTGCTGAGGAGAGCTTCACTTCCAACTATGTGGTCAATTTTGGAATAGGTGTGGTGTGTTGCTGAAAAAAATGTATATTCTGTTGATTTGGGGTGGAGAGTTCTGTAGATGTCTATTAGGTCTGCTTGGTGCAGAGCTGAGTTCAATTCCTGGATATCCTTGTTAACTTTCTGTCTCGTTGATCTGTCTAATGTTGACAGTGGGGTGTTAAAGTCTCCCATTATTATTGTGTGGGAGTCTAAGTCTCTTTGTAGGTCACTCAGGACTTGCTTTATGAATCTGGGTGCTCCTGTATTGGGTGCATATATATTTAGGATAGTTAGCTCTTCTTATCGAATTGATCCCTTTACCATTATGTAATGGCCTTGTCTCTTTTGATCTTTGTTGGTTTAAAGTCTGTTTTATCAGAGACTAGGATTGCAACCCCTGCCTTTTTTTGTTTTCCATTTGCTTGGTAGATCTTCCTCCATCTTTTTATTTTGAGCCTATATGTGCCTCTGCATGTGAGATGGGTTTCCTGAATACAGCACACTGATGGGTCTTGACTCTATCGAATTTGCCAGTCTGTGTCTTTTAATTGGAGCATTTAGTCCATTTACATTTAAAGTTAATATTGTTATGTGTGAATTTGATCCTGTCTTTATAATGCTAGCTGGTTATTTTGCTCGTTAGTTGATGCAGTTTCTTCCTAGCCTCGATGGTCTTTACAATTTGGCATGTTTTTGCAGTGGCTGGTACTGGTTGTTCCTTTCCATGTTTAGTGCTTCCTTCAGGAGCTCTTTTAGGGCAGTCCTGGTGGTGACAAAATCTCTCAGCATTTGCTTGTCTGTAAAGTGTTTTATTTCTCCTTCACTTATGAAGCTTAGTTTGGCTGGATATGAAATTCTGGGTTGAAAATTCTTTTCTTTAAGAATGTTGAATATTGGCCCCCACTCTCTTCTGGCTTGTAGAGTTTCTGCCAAGAGATCAGCTGTTAGTCTGATGGGCTTCCCTTTGTGGGTAACCCTACCTTTCTCTCTGGCTGCTCTTAACATTTTTTTCCTTTATTTCAACTTTGGTGAATCTGACAATTATGTGTCTTGGAGTTGCTCTTCTCGAGGAGTATCTTTGTGGCGTTCTCTGTATTTCCTGAATCTGAATGTTGGCCTGCCTTGCTAGATTGGGGAAGTTCTCCTGGATAATATCTTGCAGAGTGTTTTCCAACTTGGTTCCATTCTCCCCGTCACTTTCAGGTACACCAGTCAGACGTAGATTTGGTCTTTTCACATAGTCCCAAATTTCTTGGAGGCTTTGTTCATTTCTTTTTATTCTTTTTTCTCTAAACTTCCCTTCTTGCTTCATTTCATTCACTTCATCTTCCATCACTGATACCGTTTCTTCCAGTTGATCGCATCGGCTACTGAGGCTTCTGCATTCTTCACGTAGTTCTCGAGCCTTGGCTTTCAGCTCCATCAGCTCCTTTAAGCACTTCTCTGTATTGGTTATTCTAGTTATACATTTGTCTAATTCTTTTTCAAAGTTTTTAACTTCTCTGTCTTTGGTTTGAATTTCCTCCTGTAGTTCAGAGTAGTTTGATCGTCTGAAGCCTTCTTCTCTCAACTCATCAAAGTCATTCTCCATACAGCTTTGTTCTGTTGCTGGTGAGGAACTGCGTTCTTTTGGAGGAGGAGAGGCGCTCTGCTTTTAAGAGTTTCCAGTTTTTCTGCTCTGTTTTTTCCCCCATCTTTGTGGTTTTATCTACTTTTGGTCTTTGATGATGGTGATGTACAGATGGGTTTTTGGTGTGAATGTCTTTTCTGTTTGTTAGTTTTCCTTCTAACAGACAGGACCCTCAGCTGCAGGTCTGTTGGAGTTTGCTAGAGGTCCACTCCAGACCCTGTTTGCCTGGGTGTCAGCAGTGGTGGCTGCAGGACAGTGGATTTTCGTGAACCATGAATGCTGCTGTCTGATCATTCCTCTGGAAGTTTTGTCTCAGAGGAGTACCCGGCTGTGTGAGGTGTCAGTCTGCCCCTACTGGGGGGTGCCTCCCAGTTAGGCTGCTCGGCGGTCAGGGACCCACTTGAGGAGGCAGTCTGCCTGTTCTCAGATCTCCAGCTGCGTGCCGGGAGAACCACTACTCTCTTCAAAGCTGTCAGACAGGGACATTTAAGTCTGCAGAGGTTACTGCTGTCTTTTTGTCTGTGCCCTGCCCCCAGAGGTGGAGCCTACAGAGGCAGGCAGGCCTCCTTGAGCTGTGGTGGGCTCCACCCAGTTCGAGCTTTCTGCTGCTTTGTTTACCTAATCAAGCCTGGGCAATGGCGGGCGCCCCTCCCCCAGCCTCACTGCCGCCTTGCAGTTTGATCTCAGACTACTGTGCTGGCAATCAGCGAGACTCCGTGGGCACAGGACCCTCCGAGCCAGATGTGGGATATAATCTCCTGGTGTGCTGTTTTTTAAGCCTGTCGGAAAAGCGCAGTATTAGGGTGGAAGTGACCTGATTTTCCAGGTGCCGTCTGTCCCCCCTGTCTTTGATTAGGAAAGGAAACTCCCTGACCCCTTGCGCTTCCCGAGAGAGGCAATGCCTTGCCCTGCTTCAGCTCGCGCACGGTGCACTGCACCCACAGTCCTGCACCCACTGTCTGGCACTCCCTGGTGAGATGAACCCAGAACCTCAGATGGAAATGCAGAAATCACCTGTCTTCTGCGTTGCTCATGCTGGGAGCTGTAGACTGGAGCTTTTCCTATTCGGCCATCTTGGCTCTACCCCCAGCCCCTTACAGTTTTATGTTATGTATTCCACCATAACTGAGGGTAACTTACATTAACTTTCAGAATTTATGAGTATATACTTGTGTATAATTAGTTTAAGCCTTCATCACATGAATTTTTCATTATTGCAATAATTGCTTCCTGTTATTAGTGATAAGATTAAATAGAGAACCTAATAGAGGAAAGAAAATAAAGGTAAAAGCAGAAATGAATAAATTGGAAAACAGAGTTCAGTGAAAACCAACAGCAGGTTCTTTAGTAAGACCAATCAAATGAGTTTCTGGTAAGTCTGGGAGTGGGGAGTTGTAGGGATGTAGAGACATTAAAAAATGACAACAATGCTGGGCGCGGTGGCTCATGCCTGTAATCGCAGCACTTTGGGAGGCCAAGGTGGGATTATCACGACATTAAGAGATCAAGAATGAAACCTTGTCTCTAAAAATGCAAAAATTAGCTGGGCGTGGTGGCACATGCCTGTGGTCCCAGCTGCTTAATAAAGATATACACAGACATCTCATAATAAAACTCCAGAATACCAAAGACAAAAATCCTAAAATCAGAGAAAAATTGAGGCAGAATAGCAGAGGAAGTCAGGGACAAAGGGAACCCTTTGATGTAGGCTAGCTTAAGTGACAGCAAAAACAAAACGTACGATAGCAGAAGCAGAACATACGAAAAAAGGGAGTAAGCAGTGAGTTAAAACATACAGGATAAAAAATAAGTCACAAGGACTTGCAGTAGGAATTTGGTCACAAAAAATGAAAGTAAAGATGAGCAGCCGGGTGCGGTGACTCACATCTGTAATCCTAACACTTTGGGGGACTGAGGCGGGTGGATCATTTGAGGTCAGGAGTTCGAGATTAGCCTGGCCAACATAGTGAAACTCGATCTCTACCAAAAATATAAAAATTACCCAGGAGTGGTGGGGCATGCCTGTATCCCAGCTACTCAGGAGGCTGAGGCAGGAAAATCACTTAAGCCTGGGAGGCAGAGGTTGCAGTGTCGAGATCACGCTACTGCACTCCAGTCTGGGTGACAGAGTGAGACCCTGTCACAAAAAAAAAAAAAAAAAAAAAAAGTAAGGTTAAGCAAGGATGAGCAATTAGCTTACAAGAAATAAAGTGAGGGTAAGCAAGTGAGGGAAAAAAAAGGCCATGAAATTTAACAAACCAGGCTGATCTCATCTCACAGAAGTCAGTCAGCTCTCCCCTTTCTGAGAGAGCTTAATAAGCTTTTGCTGCTTTGCTTTACTATCTGTGTGTGTCTCGTCCAAGTCTTTGTTCAAAACACCAAGTGCCAGGCCAGACACGATGGCTCACATCTGTAATCCCAGCACTTTGGGAGACCGAGGCAGGCAGAACACTGGAGGTCAGGAGTTCGAGACCAGCCTGCCCAACGTGGTGAAACCCTGTCTCTACTAAAAATATGAAAATTAGCCAGGCATGGCGGTGCGGGCCTGTAGTCCCAATCAGGAGGCTGAGGTAGGAGAATCACTGGAGACCAGGAGGCGGAGGTTGCAGTGAGCCAGGATTGGGCCACTGCACTCCAGCCTGGGTGACAGAGTGAGACTCCGTCTCAAAAATGAACAAACAAAACAAGACACCAGGAGCCTGGAATTGCGTGGCACTACCCAGTAACAAAATGTTAGATTAATAATGCTATTTCTCTGTATTTTCACTGTAGTTTTTGTTTGTTTGTTTGTTTTACACTTTAACGTGAACATCTGACTTTTTCACATTGAACACATATTACTTTTTTTTTTTTTTTTTTTGAGACAGAGTCTCACTCTTGTTGCCCAGGCTGGAGTGCAATGGCGCAATCTCGGCTCACCCACAACCTCCGCCTCCCAAGTTCAAGCGACTCTCCTGCCTCAGCCTCCCAAGTAGCTGGGATTACAGGCATCCGCCCTCATGCCCGGCAAAATGAAAAAAATTTAAAAGTAATATGTGTTCAGGCCACCGTGCCCGGCAAAATGAGAAAATTTAAAAATAATACGTGTTCAGGCCGTGCACAGTGGCTCACGCCTGTAATACCAGCACTTTGGGAGGACGAGGCGGGCGGATCACCAGAGGTCGGGAGTTCGAGCCCAGCCTGACCAACATGGAGAAACCCGGTCTCTACTAAAAATACAAAATTAGCCAGACGTGGTGGCGGGCGCTTATAATCCCAGCTACTCAGGAGGCTGAGGCAGGAGAATCGCTTGAACCCGGGAGGTGGGGTTTGCAGTGAGCCGAGATTAGGTCATTGCACTCCAGCCTGGGCAACAAGAGGGAAATTCTGTCTCAAAAAAAAAAATTGTTTTCATTTTTATCAAAGTCAAATATACATGTACTGTATGGAAGCAAGTGGTTCTACAAGGCTTAATTATTTATTTTTGTTTTTATTTTTTATTTATATTTCTCTGCCAGAAATCTTGGACTATACAAAGCTTATTTAAAAAGTAGTCTGTTGTCAGAAAAGATGGTAGCCTAGTCTTGATATTCTTGTGGAGAGCTTAGAAAACCTGAAGAGTACTTGTACCCAAATTGGATTGTATTTTAATGGACAATAGCTGTATTTTCCCCATGTCAAAAGAATCCTAATGAAAGCAGCTGTTTTTCAAGTTCCTAGGGGTCCAGTTGTCCAGAATCCCCAAGGATAAGATGCTCCCTATAAGAGTAGAACCTTAACCTCACTCAGTGACATCGTAGGAGCCTCTAGCTGTGGAATTTCTTAGGAACTCAAACTTTCAAAAGCATCCAGAGAGTCAAAGCTGGGGGGAAAAAAGCACATAAAAATAATAAAATTTTTAGGCTGGGCGCAGTGGCTCACGCCTTAATCCCAGCACTTTGGAAGGCCAAGGCAGGTGGATCACGAGGTCAAGCATTCAAGACCAGCCTGGCCAACACAGTGAAATCCTGTCTCTACTAAAAATACAAAAAATTAGGCGGGTGTGGTGGTGGGCGCCTGTAATCCCAGCTACTTGGGAGGCTAAGGCAGGAGAATTGCTTGAACTTGGGAGACGAAGATTGCAGTGAGGCAAGATCACACCACTGCCCCCCAGCCTGGGTGACAGAACAAGACTCCATCTCAAAAAAAATAAATAAATAACAATAATAATAACATATTTTACTACTTTTAATTTTATTTATTTATTTATTTAGAGATGGAATTTCGCTCTTGTTGCCCAGGCTGGACTGCGATGGCACAATCTCGGCTCACTGCAACCTCTGCCTCCCAGGTTCAAGCAATTCTCCTGCTTCAGCCTTCCTGAGTAGCTGGGATTACAGGCATGCGCCACCACACCCGGCCAATTTTGTGTTTTTAGTAGAGACGGGGTTTCTCCACGTTGATCAGGCTGGTCTCGAACTCCTGACCTCAGGTGATCCACCTGCCTCGGCCTCCCAAAGTGCTGGGGTTACAGACATGAGCCATGGCACCCGGCCATAAAATTTATTTTTTATATTCTACTAATAAATGCTGTTGTACTTGGGCATGATCAATCATGTAACTGTCATTTTTTGCTTTTATTCTGTTTTGGTTTGGTTTTTGCCAACTATATTCATATTTACAAAAAAATTAAATAAAATCATTAAAAAAAAAAATTAGTCCTGAACCCTTCCACCCTTCATTTTCCACTCCCAAGATGTAATCTTTTCACCTTTTAGCCATTATTAACTTGCTTATAGTGCAATTTCTTGGTTTTAAAAATTTGACATCTACTGACTTCCCACTATAAGAGAGATTAATTCAGTTTTTGCATACCTGTGACAGTCGGACCCTCAGGGTTGTCCTGTGGCCCCCCACCTCCTGAGGTTCACATCTATGTAGTAAAGAATTTAACCTAACCCAAAGAAAAGTCTCACCTTTGCCCTTGGCTTCTGAAAGGTAATGGCTAAATTATTGGAATGTGCCAGGAAGTATAACAATGTGATTTATGGTGGGGTCTTTGGGTCCTGGTATCAGCTTATACTGTTTGCCCTCCAGAGGAGCTGGAGTCTGAGGTTAGACATATGGCCAGCCAACCATGAGCTGCAGTAAGAACTCTGGACATGGCTCAGGTGGGCTTCCCTGGCTGGCAATATTCTGTGTGTATTGGCACACATTGATGCCAAGAGAATAACATGTCCATGACTCTACCAAAAGACAACAGAAAGTGCTGTGTTTGCTACTCTCTTAAACTCTGCCTTATGCACTTCTTCCTTTGGCTGATTTAAACTTGCATGCTTACTATATAATAAACTGCAACCATGAGCATAGTGGTTTCAGTGAGTTCTGTGAGTCTTTCATCAAACCTCAGGGTGGTTTTAGGAATCCCTTGAAATTGCAATTGTTGACAGAAATGAGGGTGGTCTTATGGGAACTGTTTTCCCCCTAACTGTATCACTGGCATCTGAGACAACAAGAACACCCTTGAGTGATTCCTCTCCTCTTGGGTATGAGTGGGACCTTTGACTTGCTTCCAATCAATAGAATACAGTACAGGCAACGGGCTGTACATAATTACGTGTATGTAATTGTGTTAAACAAGTTTGTAGCACTCCTCTTGCTGGAGTACCTCCCTTGCTGGCTTTGAAGAATCGAGCTAATGTTGTGGGCTGCCTAGGTTGGGAGGCTCACATGGTAAGGAACTGAAGACAGCTTCTAGGAACTGAGAGCAACCTCTGGCTGACAGCAAGAAACTGAAGCCCTCAGTTCTACAAATGTAAAGGAACTAAATTCTGCCAACAAAAATGGATCCTTCTCCAGTCAAGCCTCAGATGAGGCTACAGCGCTGGCTGACATCTTAATTACAGCCTTGAGAGACTCTGAGCAGAGCCACACCCAGAACTTCGGCCCATTGAAAATGTGAGATAATAAATACGAGTTGTTGTTTTTTTTTTTTTTGAGACGGAGCCTCGCTCTGTCGCCCAGGCTGGAGTGCAGTGGCGCGATCTCGGCTCACTGCAAGCTCCGCCTCCCGGGTTCATGCCATTCTCCTGCTTCAGCCTCTCCAAGTAGCTGGGACTACAGGCGCCCGCCACCACGCCTGGCTAATTTTTTTGTATTTTTAGTAGAGACGGGGTTTCACCGTGGTCTCGATCTCCTGACCTCGTGATCCGCCCGCCTCGGCCTCCCAAAGTGCTGGGATTACAAGCGTGAGCCACTGTGCCCGGCCGAAATACGAGTTGTTTTAAGCCTCTAAGGTTGTGGTTAATTGTTACACAGGAAACTAATGTAATCTCCCTACCACTATCACCATATAGGCACTAAGCCTATTGTCCTATCCTAACCACAGAGTGGGTAATCATAATTTCTTTTTTCCTTTTCATATTAAAACAATTTTTTTTTTTTTTTTTTTTTGAGATGGAGTCTCGCTCTGTCACCAGGCTGGAGTGCAGTGGCACGGTCTTGGCTCACTGCAGCCTCTGCCTCCTGGGTTCAAGCGATTCTCCTGCCTCAGCCTCCCAAGTAGCTGGGATTACAGGCACATACCACCATGCTCGTCTAATTTTTGTATTTTTGGTAGAGATGGGGTTTCACCATGTTGGCCAGGCTGGTCTTAAACTCCTGACCTCATGATCCACCCGCCTCGGCCTCCCAAAGTGCTGGGGTTACAGGCGTGAGCCACCGCCCCCAGCTTTTAATTTTTTTAAAGTCGACAACAGTCCATAACTTCAATAAGATTAATAGTCAATGGTTACATTACTATGACTTTGTCAATACTTAAACAGCTGAGCAATATTCTCATATCAGACTTTTCTTTCATGCATTCATTTTTTTTTTATGGAGTTAAAAATTGCTTAGATTGGCCGGGCATGGTGGCTCACGCCTGTAATCTCAGCACTTTGGGAGGCTGAGATGGGTGTATCACCTGAGGTCAGGAGTTCGAGATCGAGACCTGCTTGACCAACATGGTGAAACTCTGTCTCTACTAAAAATACAAAAATAATTAGCCAGGCGTGGTGGCGTGCAACGGTAGTCCCAGCTACTTGGGAGGCTGAGGCAGAAGAATTGCTTGAAGCCAGAAGTCGGAGGTTGCAGTGAACCAAGATCGTGCCACTGCACTCCAGCCTGGGCGACAGAGCGAGACTCTGTCTCAAAAAAAAAAAAAAAAATTGCTTAGATTATTATATTTGCATAGCGGTCTATTTATCATTAATTGTCCCCAAAACTCTTCAAATGTCTAATGTTTCTCTTAGTATGTTCAAACGTAGTAGGTTGTTAAACAAGATGTATAAAGCAAAAACCATAAAAAATTCAACTCCAATTTATTCTCAAAGGCTTGAATGAGAAAAAAAATCAACTCCATTAAAAGTTAAAAATCTTTACAATAAACAAAACAATACAAAACAAAAAACCTTGTTTACTAAAAGACACCAAAAAAGGTGCAGACAACCCACATGGCAGAAGTTATTTATTACACAGACAACAAATGAAAGATAAGTACCCCAAATATATTAAGAACTTCCCAAAACAATGAGAAGAAAACTAACCCATAAGAAAATGTGCAAAATATATGAATAGGAAAAATTTAACAAACAGCAGTTGCCTCTAGGCTGAATGCTACCTAAAAATAAAAAAAGTGTTACTGAAAATAAAAATAAACAGATAACAGAAAATAAGTTAGGTTTTACATTTAGTCAGATATATTAAAATAAAGTATCTTATGTTTTCTTTTAAGATTATGTATTTCAGCCGGGCGCGGTGGCTCACGCCTGTAATCCCAGCACTTTGGGAGGCCAAGGTGGGCGGATCACAAGGTAAGGAGATCGAGACCACCCTGGGTAACATGGCGAAACCCCGTCTTTACTAAAAATACAAAAAATTAGCCAGGTGTGGTGGCGGGTGCCTGTAGTCCCAGCTACTCGGGAGGCTGAGGCAGGAGAATGGCAAGAACCCGGGAGGTGGAGTTTGCAGTGAGCGGAGATTGCGCCATTGCACTCCAGCCTGGGCGACAGAGCAAGACTGCGTCTCAAAAAAAAAAAAAAAAAGATTATGTATTTCAGCCGGGCACGGTGGCTCATGCCTGTAATCCCAGCACTTTGGGAGGTTGAGGCGGGCGGATCACAAGGTCAGGAGATCGAGACCATCCTGGCTAACATGGTGAAACCCAGTCTCTACTAAAAATACAAAAAAATTAGCCAGGCGTGGTAGCAGGCGCCTGTAGTCCCAGCTACTCGGAAGGCTGAGGCAGGAGAATGACGTGAACCCGGGAAGCAGAGCTTGCAGTGAGCCGAGATCGCGCCGCTGGACTCCAGCCTGGGCGACGGAGCAAGACTCCATCTCAAAAAAAAAAAAAAAAAAAAAAAAAGATTATGTATTTCCTGGCCAGGCACGGTGGAGAGCTGTTTTTCAGTAAGTACTTGATGAATTTAATTAAGGTGATATGTATTTTATCTTTTTCTATTCCAATCTGAAAATGTCATTTATTTCTTTATTTGCCTGTATCATAAAGCAAACATGGTAATGTTTTTAGATTTCAAATACTCCCGGCTGGGCGCGGTGGCTCATGCCTGTAATCCCAGGCACTGGGAGGCCGAGGCGGGCGGATCACGAGGTCAGGAGATCGAGACCATGGTGAAACCCCGTCTCTACTAAAAATACAAAAAATTAGCCGGGCGTGGTGGCGGGTGCCTGTAGTCCCAGCTACTCGGAGAGGCTGAGGCAGGAGAACGGCGTGAACCCAGGAGGCGGAGCTTGCAGTGAGCCGAGATCGCGCCACTGCACTCCAGCCTGGGTGACAGAGCGAGACTCCGTCTCAAAAAAAAAAAAAAAAAAAAGATTTCAAATACTCCTTTTGCTTCTTATTCCTTGACTAATCTTTTTCCTAGGATACTCAATCCTTTATACTGAGTAGAGTTTATTATAACAAACTGAAAACTGAATAATTATTTACATTCGTTTTAGTCAATTATTTCTGTGACAAATTTCAAACATTACAATTATTACAGTCACTAATTTTTTATTTTGTTGCTTTTTAAAAAAATTATTTTAATAATTTCCTAATTTTTTTTTCTTATTTATTTATTTATTTTTTGAGAGGGAGTCTTGCTCTGTCACCCAGGATGGAGTGCAGTGGTGCCATCTTGACTCACTGCAACCTCCACCTCCCAGGTTCAAGTGATTCTCATGTCTAAGCCTCCCAAGTAGCTGGGATTACAGGCATGCAGAGATGGAGTTTCACCATGTTGGTCAGGCTGGTCTCAAACTCCTGACCTCAAGTGATCCGCCTGCCTCGGCCTCCAAAGTGCTGGGATTACAGGTGTGAGCCACAGCGCCTGGCCTCTTTTTAAATTTTTCTTGTATTCTCCAGGATTTAGGGTGACCCTAGTTCTTAGATCTTTCTAAAAATACAATGTCAAAATTCACCAAAAACTGGATACTCATTGTTTCTTTCATATTCAATTTGCTTTGACAGAAATTCTTTACTTCTTTTGTCAATTAAGTTGCTAGAGAATAGATTGAATCCAGGAATAAAATAATTCCCAAGTTGTTCTGTCCTGAGGCACTGAAGAAAGTATATCACGCATTTATCAAAGCAGAGGCCCAGGTCTTTGGGGGCCCACTGACTGTCTTGAGGGTTCTCGGTACATACATGAAAGAAGGCAGTTTTCACATGATAAGAAGAGAATTTATCCAGATGTTTTTTGTCTTTAAACCTTTCTTTCAGCTGTTCTAAAAGGTATTTCATTAGTTTTAAACAATCTTTCCTGTTGAATAAAAAAGGAAAATACTTATTTTTACTTATTTACATTCAACAAAGGATTTTAGGCATCTCATAGCAAAAACATGAACAATAAAGATATATAATAACATAAATATAGGCCGGGCGTGGTGACACACACCTGTAATCCCAGCACTTTGGGAGGCTGAGGTGGGGGGATCACCTAAGATCAGGAGTTTGAGACCAGCCTGACTAATATGGTGAAACTCTGTCTCTACTAAAAACACAAAATTAGCTGGGCATGGTGGCGCACGCCTGTAATCTCAGCTACTCTGGAGGCTGAGAAGCACGAGAAACGCTTGAAGCCAGGAGGCGGAGGTTGCAGTGAGCCAAGATCGCATCATTGCACTCCAGCCTGGGCAACAAGAACGAAACTCCCTCACAAAACGAAAACAAAAACAAAAACAAAAAAGTCGGGTGCGGTGGCTCATGCCTGTAATCCCAGCACTTTGGGAGGCCTAGGCAGGTGGATCACGAGGTTAAGAGTTCGAGATCAGCCTGGCCAGTATGCTGAAACCCCATCTCTACTAAAAATACAAAAATTAGCCAGGCGTGGTGGCGTGCACCTATAATCCCAGCTACTCGGGAGGCTGAGGCAGGAGAATCACTTGAACCCAGGAGGCGGAGGCTGCAGTGAGCCAAGATCGTGCCACTGCACTCCAGCCTGGGCAACAAGTGAGACTCCATCTTAAAATAAAATAAAATAAAATAAAATAAAATAAAATAAAATAAATAACATAAATACAACAGTCACACTAAAATCTGATTATGTTTTCAAATATATGGTTTGAAGTTTCAAAAACACATTTTTTCCCTCTCTTTCCCATTCTTAGCTTAAATATATTCTATCAATTTCCTCAACTGCATAAAGCTAACAGATATTTATACTATTTTTTTTTTTTTTTTTTGAGACAGGGTCTCTGTCACCCAGGCTGGGGTGCAATGATACAATCTCAGCTCACTGCAACCTCTGACCCTCCCCTCACCCCCCTCAAGCGATCCAAAATCTTGTTTTGTTATAAAATTATTTTACTTTATTGAACTGCAAGTTTAATATAATTTTTTTCTTTTTTAAAATCCACTGATTGTATCACAGAATTATTTACATTATTAAGAGTACCATAGATAATCTGCCATCTCATCTGTTATTTAGTAGTTGACAAAATGTACTATTTATGAAACTATTTAGCCTTACCAACAATATTTTTTTCTTTTTTTCTTTTTTTTTTTTTTTTTGAGACGGAGTCTCGCTCTGTTGCCCAGGCTGGAGTGCAGTGGTGTGATCTCAGCTTACCGCAACCTCTGCCTACTGGGTTCAAGCAATTCTCCTGCCTCAACCTCCTAAGTAGCTGGGATTACAGGTGCATGCCACCTCGCCCGGCTAATTTTTGCATTTTTGTAGAGATGGGGTTTCATAATTTGGCCAGGCTGGTCTTGAACTCCTGACCTCAGGTGATCTACCTGCCTCGGCCTCCCAAAGTGCTGGGATTACAGGTGTGAGCCACTGTGCCTGGCCAACAATATAGTTTTCTTAATGCTTGCTTCAAAGCCTGCATATGAGATCTTAAAGAACCTCTGTGCCTGCATGTTGGACATTTTTGTTTTGACTTTTTAACTTTTGTGATCTTTATACTGGCCAACTTACTTTATTTATTTATTTATTTATTTATTTATTTATTTATTTAAGATGGAGTCTTGCTCTGTTGCCCAGGCTGGAGTGCAGTGGCGTGATCTCAGCTTATTGCAACCTCTGTCTCCCGGGTTCAGGTGATTCTCTTGCCTCAGCCTCCTGAGCAGCGGGGATTACAGGCACGCGCCACTGCGCCCAGCTAATTTTTGTATTTTTAGTAGAGACAGGGTTTTGCCACGTAGGCCAGGCTGGTCTCGAATTCCTGACCTCAGGTGATACCTGCCCCAGCCTCCCAAAGTGCTGGGATTACAGGCGTGAGCCACCATGCCTGGCCAATACTGGCCAACTTTAGAAACTCAAATGAACAATTCCTTTTCAATCTTAGTTCTTTATGGTGTGTATGCCATCACAAAAAAAATGGTGGGGTGCAGTGTCTCATCCCTGTACTTCCAAGACTTTGAGAGGCCAAGGCGGGAAGATTACTTGAACCCAGGAGTTGGTGACCAGCCTGCCTGGGCAACAAAGGGAGACCACCATCTCTACCAATAAAAAAAATTTTTTTTGAGACAGGGTGTCACTATGTCACCCAGGTTGCAGTGCAGTGGCACGATCATGGCTCACTGCAGCCTTGATTTTCTGGCCTCAAGCCATTCTCCTACCTCAGCCTTCCAAGTAGCTGGGACCACAGGCACCAGTCACCATGCCCAGCTAATTTTTAAATTTTTTATGGAGGCGGGGTCTCACCATGTTGCTAGGCTGGGATTACAGGTGTGAGCCAACAGGCCCTCTACAAAATTTTTTTTTAAATTAGCCGAGCATGGTGGCATGCACCTGTATTCTCAGCTACTTGGGGGTCTGAGGTAGGATGATTGCTTGAGCCCAGGAGATCGAGGCTGTGGTGAGCCGTGATTGTGCCACTGTACTCCAGTCTGGGTGACAGAGTGAAAGTCTGTCTCAAAAAAAAATTACTCACTTAGTGTTGTTTTCAGTTTGGCCAATCAATCCCTAGCCGTCAACACAACCCAACTATCCCAAAGCAAGCCCAGTATCTAATAAGATCGACCCTTTGGCCTCCTCCAATTATATGGCATTAATATCCATTACTTTTAAACAAGCAGAATACTAAGACCTATCAAATTGTCATGGCTAGTTCTCATACCCTCTCACTCTGTCCTACTAATACATCTATACAAAGACACATTCATCTGATCCAGGGTTCAGAACTACTATTCCCTGGCCTTGCCTTCTAACAACACCCTTTCCTTGGGCCTTTGGATCTAGCTTCTCTGGTTTCATACTCACATTCTCCCCAGCTCAACCCAATCCTGCCCTGCCCCACAGACCCAACCCAGCTCAGCTCTTCAGGTCTGAGGTGTGGAGTCAACAAATAATTAAGCATACCATAGATAATCTGTCATTTAACAAAATAAGGCTGTTACCTGCAACATTTCACTTTTTTGTTTTCACAGCACGTTTTAGTTTCTCCATGATTGTTCAAAATTTCCTTTTCGATGTGAGAGAAGGATAGCCGCCATGTTTCTTCTGAATTTCAAAAAGAAAAACAAAAAAGCACTTTACCCAAAGCATCCATATCTAAACAATATTCAAGTGGTTTCCCTCATGAAAATATTCTGGGGCTGGCATGGGGGCTCACGCCTGTAATCCCAGCACTTTGGGAGGCCGAGGAGGGTGGATCACCTGAGGTCGGGAGTTCGAGACCAGCCTGACCAACATGGAGAAACCCCATCTCTACTAAAAATGCAAAAAAAATTATCCTGGCGTGGTGGCACATGCCTGTAATCCCAGCTACTCAGGAGGCTGAGGCAGGGGAATCGCTTGAATTCAGGAGGCAGAGGTTGCAGTGGCCAAGATCATGCCATTGCTCTCCAGCCTGGATGACAGAGTGAGACTCAGTCTCAAAAAACAAAAAAACAAAAAACAAACAAAAAAAACACCTAGCAATTACCTTCTAGATCTAACTGCTAATGAAATATGGATGACGCCAGGTGCAGTGGCTCACTCCTGTAATCCCAGCACTTTGGGAGGCTGAGGCGGCGGATCACCTGAGGTCAGGAGTTCGAGACCAGCCAGACCAACATGGTGAAACCCCATTTCTACTAAAAATACAAACATTTAGCCGGGCATGGTGGCACAAGCCTGTAATCCCAGCTACTCTGGAGGCTAAGGCAAGAGAATCATTTAAACCTGGGAGGCAGAGGTTGCAGTGAGCCGAGATCGGGTGATTGCACTCCAGCCTGGGCAACAAGAGCAAAACTCCCTCTCAAAAAAACAAAACAACAACAACAACGAAAAGAAATATGGATGAAAGCAGAACATGCTAAACGACACTTCTAGAATGCACTCTACAAAATCCTCTCTTTGGGAAACTCTACAGGAAAAATAACCTGTTTCTTCAATGAGAAAATTGAGTAAATTTTATTCAAGGAATAAAAAAGTTATGAAAGAGGAAGTTATGAGTTAAAAGAAATTTAACAGACATTTAACAGACATATTGGTCAGTCACAATGTATGAACCTTATTTGAATCCTGATCCAAACAGGCTGATCCAAACATACAAAAAAAGTATGACACTTACAAGACAAGTGGAAATTTTAATACTGAATAGGTGTTTGATATTAGGGAATTATTACTTTTTTCTTTCTTTTTTTGAGACAAGATGTCCCTCTATCACCCAGGCTGGAGTGCGTGAACACAGCTCACTGAAACCTCGACTTCCCAGCCTCAAGCAGTCTTCTCATGTCAGCCTTTCTAATAGCGGGACCAGAGCATACATCACCGTGGCTGGCTAATTTTTGGATTTTTTTTTTGTGGAGATGGGGTCTCTCCACCTTGCCCAGGCTGATCTCAAACTCCTGGGCTCCAGCAATCCTCCCACCTCCCAAAGTGCTGGAATTACAGCTGTGAGCCACTGTGCCTAGCCAATATAAGAAAATTATTATTTGTTTATGCATTTATTTTTATTTATTTATTTATTTTTTGAGATTGAGTCTCGCTCTGTTGCCCAAGCTGGAGTGCAGTGACGCCATCTCAGCTCACTGCAACCTCTGTCTTCCAGGTTCAAGTGATTCTTCTGCCTCAGCCTCCCCAGTAGCTGGGATTACAGGCATGCGCCACCATGCCTGGCTAATTTTGTATTTTTAGTAGAGATGGGGTTTCACCATGTTGGCCAGGCTGGTCTCGCACTCCTGACCTCAGGTGATCCACCCGCCTTGGCCTCCCAAAGTGCTTGGATTATAGGTGTGAGCCACCGCTCCCAGTCATTTATTATTTTTTTAAGACAAGGTTTCACTTTGTCATCCAGGCTGGAGCGCAGTGACATGATCTCGGCTCACAGAAGCCTCTACCTCCTAGGCTCAAGTGATTATCTTACCTCAGCCCCCCAAATAGCTGGGACAACAGATGCATATTACCACACCCAGCTAATTTATTTTGTATTTTTTGAAGAGACAGGGTTTTGTCACGTGGCCCAGGCTTGAAGTCCTGGGCTGAAGTGATCCACCCACCTCAGCCTCCCAAAATGCTGGTATTACAGGCATGAGCCACCAATCCCGGCCCAGTCTCCCTTGGTACTGGTTTAAAATTTTCATAATAAAAGGTTTTGGCCAGGCGCAGTGGCTCACACCTGTCATCCCAGCACTTTGGGAGGCCGAGGTGAGCAGATTGCCTGAGGTCAGGAGTTTGAGAGCAGCCTGGACAACATGGTGAAACCCTATCTCTACCAAAAATACAAAAATTAGCCAGGCACGGTGGTGGACACCTATAATCCCAGCTACTCAGGAGGCTGAGGCAGGAGAATCGCTTGAACCCAGGAGGTGGAGGGTGCAGTGAGCCGAGATCGCACCACCGCACTCCAGCCTGGGTGACAGAGCGAGATTCCATCTCAAAATAAATAAATAAATAAATAGTTTAAAAATAGATCAATTACCTATGAATAAATTAAAAAAAGATATACAAAACCACTGCAGAGAAAATGCTAATGAGTGAAGCTGGGAAGTATTAGAGGAGATCTAAATAAGTGGTTTGGGAGACTCAATACTGTTAACATATCAACTCTCTCCCATGTTTATTTTTTTTTTAATACAGACAGTGTCTTGTTCTGTTGCCCAGGCTGGAGTGCAGTGACAAGATCATAGCTCACTGTAACCTCGAACTCCTGAGCTTAAGTGATTCTCTTGCATAACTAAGACTACAAGCTACGAGTGCACACCACCATGCCTGGCTAATTTTTTAAAAAGTTTTTATAGAGATGAAGACTCACAACTCTCTATAAAAACTTTTATAGAGAGTTTTGTTTTTTTTTTAATTTTTTTTGAGACGGAGTCTCTCTCTGTCACCAGGCTGGAGTGCAATGGCGCGATCTCGGCTCACTGTAACCTCTGCCTCCCGGGTTCAAGTGATTCTCCTGCCTCAGCCTCCCAAGTAGCTAGGACTACAGGCATGTGCCACCATGCCCAGCTAACTTTTGTATTTTTAGTAGAGATGGGGTTTTACCATGTTGGCCAGGATGGTCTCGATCTCTTGACCTCGTAATCCACCCACCTCGGCCTCCTAAGGTGCTGGGATTACAGGCGTGAGCCACCACGCCTGGCTAGAGTTTTTACACAGTGTTGTCCAAGATGGTCTTGAACTCCTCACCTCAAGCAACTCTCCTTCCTCAGCCTTCTGAAGTGCTGGAATTACAGGCATAAGTCATCAGTCCTGGCCCCAAATTTATCTATAGATTCAACATTATGTCAATCAAAATTCCAAAAAATATTTTGTGGAATCTGACAAGCTGATTTCAAAATTTATATGAGAATGCAAAGGGTCAAGACTCTCTCAGACACCCTTGAAGAAAAACAAAGTGGTAGAACTTGCCCTAAAAGATATTGAGACTAATTATAAAGCTACATTATGTACAACAACATGGTACAAAGACAGACAAAGATTTTAATGGGACAGAATAAAGAGTTCAGGGATAGCTACACAATACGGTTGGCCCTCTGTATCTGAGGGTTCACATCTGAGAATTCAACCAACCATGAATTGAAACCCACAGACACGGAGGGCCAACTGTATTACATCATTTTAAGTAAGGGATTTGAGCATCTGTGGACTTTGGTGTCTGCAGGGTACCCTGGAGCCAATCCTGAGGCTCAGCTGTATATGACTGTAAAGAAAGGTGGCACGTACCCTTGATAAAATGTGATAAGGATGGCACTTTGCCTCTGTGACCTTCCTCCCCCAAACCAATAACTCTGATCTAATCATAAGAAACATAATAAACAAATCTCAAGTAAAGGACATTCTACAAAATGCCTAACTAGTACGCCTCAAAACTGTTAAAACCAAAAAACTGTCACAGTCAAGAGTAGCTTAAGGAGACATGACAACTAAATGCAATATGGTATCCTAAATGGGATCTTGGAACAGTAAAAGGACATTAAGAAAAACTAAGGAAATCTGGATAAAGTATAGAATTTTTTTTTTTTTTAAATGGAGTCTCGCTGTGTCACCTAGACTAGAGTGCAGTGGCATGATCTCGGCTCACTGCAACTGCACCCACTGAGTTCAAGTGATTCTCCTGCCTCAGCCTCCCGAATAGCTGGGACTAAGGCACATGCCACCACGCCTGGCTAATTTTTGTATTTTTTTAGTAGAGATGGGGTTTTGCCATGTTGGCCAGGGTGGTTTCGAACTCTTGATTTCAGGTGATCTGCCCACCTCGGCCTCCCAAAGTGCTGGGATTACAGGCAAGACCCACTGTGCCCAGCAGATATAGCCCTTAGCTACCAATAATGTATCAATATTGGTTTATTAATTATTAAATGTATTAATGTGGGATATTAATAATAGGAAAATGGGGGTGCTGCAGTGGCACATGTCTGTAGTCCCAGTTACTTGATAAGGTGAGGCGGGAGGATCATTGAGCTCAGTTCGAGACCAGCATGGGCAACATAGTGAAACTCTGCCCTACTAACTCCTCCACAAAAAAACCCAGGGGAATGGGTATGGGGTTATACGGGAACTCTCTGTACTATCTTCACAATTTTTCTGTAAATATAAAACTATGCTAAAATGAAAAGTTTATTTTTAAATAAACTACACTGAGATATCATTTCTCACTTTTTGGACTACTGGCAAGAATTTCAATTGGCAAAAAGTTTAACAAGGCAGTGAGGTTGCGAGTGAAACAGGAACTCTGATACATGGCTGTGGAAAAGCAAATTGGAATGATGCCTATGGAGATCTGGGAAATGCCTAGCAATATTACATAACGATTTACTCTTTGACCAGCTGTAAAAATAGACTTTAAAAAGGAATGGGTGTTCTCTCTACATAGAGGTATGGAGTGAGATCGAAAATATCTTGTTAAATTAAAAGAAAAAAAAGTGTTATATCTGAGAGCAGGGCTTCTATAAAATTAAAAAATAAACCAAATTAATAAAATTAAAAAGAAAAACATATGGCCTGGCCATGATGGCTCATGCCTATAATCCCAGCACTTTAGGAGGCCAAAGTGGGAGGACTGCTTGAGGCCAGGAGTTTGAGACCAGCCTGGGCAACATAGCAAGACCCTGTGTCTACTTTAAAAAAAAAAAAAAAAAAGGTGTACCTTTTATTTAAAAAGGGGGTGGCATACAAATATATTTTATATGTATATAAATTAGTATATTATCTAATATTTATATGTTTAATCTACCTTTTTCAAAGTAATACCAGTATTATTACCAATAATACACTTATAAAAAACAGCTTATAATTTTTTTGCAGTTTTTTGTCCTTAAGATAAAAGGACAGTCAAAACACCAAGTTTTAAACCCACTTGAAAACATGTCCACTGATTACAGTGTCATGCACCTGTAGTCTCAGCTACTTGGGAGGTGGGAGACTGAGATGGGAGGATCACTTGAACCCAGGAGTTCGGCTCCAAGAAGAACAACCCTAACTCCTGGGCTCAATGATCCTCCTGCCTCAGCCTCCCAAAGGCTGAGGAAACTAGGACTATAAGCACATGCCTGCACCCCCATTTCCCTATTATTAACATCTCATATTCATAAAATACATTGGTACAATAAACCAATATTGGTACATTATTGTTAACTAAAGTCTATACTTTATCCAGATTTCCTTAGTTTTTACCTGATTTCTTTATCTTAAAAATATATATTGAATATAAATATTTATATGAATATATTTACATAAATATTTACATGTAATATATTATGTATAATTTATATGAAATATGTCATATAATATAAAACATTGTATATAATTTATATTATATACTATATACACATTTATATGCCATCCCCTTTTTAAAATAAAAAGCACACCTTTTTCTTTGTTTTTGAGACAGGGTCTCACTCTGTCACCCAGGCTGGAGTGCAGTGGCACCATCTTGGCTCACTGCAGCCTCAACCTCCAGCGCTCAAGTGATCCCCCGACATCAGCCTCTTGAATAGTTGGGACTACAGGCATGCACCACCACGCCTGGCTAATTTTTGTATTTTTAGTAGAGACAGGCTTTCACCATGTTGCCCACGCTGGTCTTGAACTCCTGAGCTCAAATGATCCACCCGCTTCAGCCTCCCAAAGTACTGGGATTATAGGTTTGAGCCATTACATGAGTGAGAGAGAGAATATATTTACTTACACTTTTAAAACATGGAAGGCCAGGAGCGGTGGCTCACGCCTGTAATCCCAATACTTTGGGAGGCCAAGGTGGGTGGACCACCTGAGGTCGGGAGTTCAAGACCAGCCTGGCCAGTGTCGTGAAACCTCATCTCTACTAAAAACACAAAAATTAGCCAGGCGTGGTGGCGCACACCTGTAATCCCATCTATTCCGGGAGGCTGAGGCAGGAGAATCACTTGAACCTGGGAGACAAAGGCTGCAGTGAGCCAAGATCGCCCCACTGCACTCCAGCCTGGGCAAGAGAGTGAGACTCTGTCTCCAAAAAAAATAAATAAATAAAATAAAAAATAAAACATGGAAGGGTAAACTAAAAACAATTAAAAAGGTTTCTAATCAGGGAAGGAGAGAAGAGTGTGGAGAGGACATGAACAGAAGATGTTTCTCTAACTGTACCTTTTTCCATAGCTTTGACTTTGGAACCACGTATATGCTTTATAAATTTATGAAACAGGCCGGGCACGGTGGCTCACGCTTGTAATCCCAGCACTTTGGGAGGTCGAGGCGGGCGGATCACGAGGTCAGGAGATCGAGACCACGGTGAAACCTCGTCTCTACTAAAAATACAAAAAATTAGCTGGGCGTGGTGGCGGGCACCTGTAGTCCCAGTTACTTGGAGAGGCCGAGGCAGGAGAATGGCATGAACCCGGGAGGTGGAGCTTGCAGTGAGCGGAGATTGCGCCACTGCACTCCAGCCTGGGCGACAGAGCGAGACTCTGTCTCAAAAAAAAAAAAAAAAAAAAAAAAAAATTTATGAAACAAATCAAAATTTAAAAACCAGTATCTAAAAACAGATAACATAATGAAACAAGTTAATTTACCTATGTTGAGTTAAACTGTCCAGAGACATTTTTTTTTTGGCAGGCGGGATATAGAGGACGTCTTGCTATGTTACCCAGGATGGAGTGCAGTGGCATGATCATAGCTCACTACAGCCCTGAACCCCTGGGCTCAAGCAATCCTCCCGCCTCAACTTCCTGGGTAGCTGAGACTATAGGCACGGGCCACTGTGCCTAGCTGAACATTTTTTTGAGTGGGTTAAAAACCTGATATTTTGACTGTCCTTTTATCTTAAGAACAAAAAAACTGCAAGTAAATCATAAACTGTTTTTTAAATAAATTATATCCTTGGTAATAAAACTGATATTATTTTGAAACAGGTCGATTTTTAAAATTTAAAATTTTTAATCAAAAATCAATAGAAACAAGGCCAGGCACGGTGGCTCATGCCTGTAATCTTTGGGAGATGGAGATGGTGGATCACCTGAAGTTGGGAGTTTGAGATCAGCCTGGCCAATATGGTGAAACTCAGTCTCTACTAAAAATACAAAAAATTAGCTGGGCATGGTGGCACACACCTGTAGTCCCAGCTACTTGAGATGCTGAAGTGGGAGAATCGTTTGAACCCAGGAGGTGGAGGTTGCAGTGAGCCAAGATTGCACCACTGCACTCCAGCCTGGGCGACACAGCGAGACTCTGTCTCAAAAATAAACAAATAAAAATAAATAAAACAAAAACATAATATTTTTAAAAATATAGCTTGTGAGACCAGGGAATTTCTAGTAGAATGTTTAGAGAAAGAAAAGATACAGCAGGTGTTATAAGTGTCTCCAATCTAGTACAAGTATTTTCATTGTTAAGTCCCTCTGTTCACATACACTCACACACGTACACAGAAGCAAGAGTTTTGCCTAATTATACATAATCTGGAATGATGGGAGATGCAGAACAGCCAAGGATAACAGAAAGCAGAGGTGAAGCTAAGCATCCAGCACCAGCCTTCACTTTCTTTCATTTTAATGGAAGAATGCAAAGAACTCCCTAACCATGGCCAGGCGCAGTGGCTCACGCCTGTAATCCCAGCACTTTGGGAGGCTGAGGTGGGTGGATCACGAGGTCAAGAGATGGAGACCATCCCGGCCAACATAGTGAAACCCTGTCTCTACTAAAAATACAAAAATTAGCCTCGCGTGGTGGCACGCACCTGTAGTCCCAGCTACTCGGGAGGATGGGGCAGGAGAATCGCTTTAACCCGGGAGGCGGAGGTTGCAGCAAGCTGAGATTGTGCCACTGCACTTCAGCCTGGGCAACAAGGGCAAAACTCTGTCTCAGAAAAAAAAAAAAAAAAGAAAGAAAAAAAAGTTACTTCCTTCTACCTTCAAAAATATCACCATTATAAAGTTTTAGCTGTAGATCAACTCAGTCTGGTTCTTGGAAGTTGAATTTTACCTAAGAGCACAGCCTGAAAACCCATCCTGATTTGTGAGGCTGAGACACGCTGCATAGGAGCAGTGGAATGGGAAGATGAAGGAAAGAGGGAACCAGGGCTGAGAATGACAGTCTAGACTCTAATGATAATATTAACATGTAATAACATATAACTGGCATGAACAGAATTGGCCACAGAACTGCATGCACATTTTATCTTTCCAGAATTTTTCAAGTAGTTTTGGTTAACACAGTGTACAGATGAGCAAATGGGTTTAGAAAGCATCATAACTAGCTCGAATTCACACCACTAGTAGGAGCCTCAGGATTCAGAACCAGGGCAGTCTGACTCCAAGGCCAATACTGCTTTTCTTTACCGAAAGAAAAAAAAAAGATAAAATTCAAATATGGATTGCTAGACATTTTAAAGCTGAGTATTTGATATTAATACTACAATTTTGCCCTTTTCAATTCTGTCACCAGACTCCCATCTTATAACCTATTTTGCCTGATGGCTCTTGAAATGACAACAGCATTGGTTGGCTGTTGATCTTATACTGCCTGAACATATAACATTAACAACTCTTTTACGTCTTTAAGTTAACTTTAATATTTAAAATACCTTGGAAACCATTTCCTTCCTTTGCATGCTTGGGTACAAGGTAAAATGGCTTTAGTCTTAGTTGCGTCCTAACTTTTCCTGAAAGCCAGTCTTTAATGGGCAGGCCTTCTTGGGTGCTAGCAGGCCAGCTACTACTCTTTGATTCCAAAGCCAGGGTTATATCCACAGATATTTTTTCACTAATAAGAAGTGTTACAGCAGGGCTCCCTCCTCTTTTCCTCTTCAGGATGACATCTGTATCTGGTTGAACATATAAAAGAAAAGAAAGTATTTATTAATCCAATATTCTCTGGAAATACAAGGGAAATAATGTAACTATAATTGAAGATCTCTGGTGTGCTAAGTATAAAGTAAACATCAGTGGTAAAACAGAAACTGGCTCTAAAAGGCAAAGTGTTTTACTGAACCAATATTGGCTGGGCGTGATGGCTCACGCCGGTAATCGCAGCACTTTGGGAGGCCAAGACAGGCGGATCACTTGAGGTCAGGAGTTCGAGACCAGCCTGGCCAACATGGTGGAACCCCATCTCTACTAAAAATACAAAAGTTAGCCAGGCGTGGTGGCGAATGCCTGTAATCCCAGCTACTCGGGAGGCTGAGGCATGAGAATCGCTTGAACCCAGGAGATGAAGGTTGCAGTGAGCCGAGATCACACCACTGCACTCCAGCCTGGGCGACAGATTAAGACTCTGTCTCAAAAAAGGAAAAAAAAAAAAAAACCACACAATAATTACTGATATCTCCCATTGGGAGGCATTGTCAAGATGGTGTGGGGCATATATGATGAAGGGGTCTCTGTAGACTTTGAGGTTTAAGAGTGTTGTGATTAAATTTTCTTTTCTTCTTTTTCTTTTTTTTTTTTTTTTGAGACAGAGTTTCACTCTTGTTGTCTTGTTGCGCAGGCTGGAGTGTAGTGGCATGATCTCGGCTCACCGCAACTTCTGCCTCCTGGGTTCAAGCGATCCTCCTGCCTCAGCTTCCTGAGTAGCTGGGATTACAGGCATGTGCCACCACGCCTGGTTAAATTTTCATTACAAATTATAGATGGCAGAATGGAGGGAAGCCTAGAAAAGAGGCCAGATGGGCAAGAGGGAAGAGACAGGCAGCAAAAAGACCACAGCAACAGCCCGGCACAGAGGCTGGGTGCCATGGCAGCACAGAGGCAGTGAGCATCAAGACACGGGGAAGAAATGAGAGCAACTAGAAAAGTTCAAATCAACATAACTGGTCATGAGTTGAGTCTACGATGTGAGGAGGAAAGTAGGAGCCTTGGGATGCCATCCCAGGATCTCGGCCTAGGAAATGGCTGATGTTGGTTCCATTCCCCAAAATAGAATAAGCAGGAAGAAGAAAGATTAGGCCAAGCTGAACTTCATGAGATACAATGAGCTCTAGATACCTGTGGGACACTCAAGTGGAGATGGCTGCTGGGTGGGTGGCTATGGTCAGAAATTTAGATGGCTTTGGGAGTTGGGGGTTTATAAGCAGTAAAGACTGCTACTCTCAGATAAGACTTCCACAGTGAGGAAGTAGAGCACAAAGGATAAAATGCTAGAAAAATCTGCAAACCTGGCCACCTGTTACCCAAACCTGGCCACCTCTCCTGTTACCACTGAGGAAGTAAGTGTCCATCTACCTTACTTTTTTTGAGACAAAGTCTCGCTCTGTAGCCCAGGCTGGATGGAGTGCAGTGGTGTGATATCGGCTCACTGCAAACTCCACCTCCCAGCTTCAAGTGATTCTTCTGCCTCAACCTCCTGAGTAGCTGGGATTACAGGCATGCACCACCACACCTGGCTAATTTTTGTATTTTTAGTAGAGACGGGGTTTCACCACGTTGGCCAGGCTGGTCTTGAACTCTTGAGCTCAAATGATCTGCCCGCCTTGGCCTCCCAAAGTGCTGGGGTTACAGGTGTGAGCCACTGTGCCTGGCCCTCCATCTACCTTTCGAAGGCCACCTCTGCCCATAGTCCGTGGATCCCTTCCTTCTCAACTTCTCAAGTACCATGCTCTTCAACTATTTCCTCTCCTACATCAGCCATCTCTCCCTCCCTGCTAGATTATTCTGAAATTCATACAAAGGGTTACAGGGTATACCTCTCCTTTCACCCCACATCTTCCTCCTCTCCATACTCACCCATCTTTCTGCTTCCTTCCAGCCCAAAGTTTTTTTTTTTTTTTTTTTGAGACAGGGTCCCGTTCTGTCACCCAGGCTGGAGTGCAGTAGCGTGAACATGGCTCACTGCAGCCTCAACCTCCTAGGTTCCAGCAATCTTCTTGCCTCAGCATCGTATGTAGCTGGGACCACAGGCACATGCCACCACTCCTGGCTAATTAAAACAAATTTTTTTCTTTTTTCTTTTTTTTTTGTCTGAGACAGTCTTGCTCTGTTGCCCAGGCTGGAGTGCAGTGGCGCAATCTCAGTTCACTGCAACCTCTATCTCCCAGGCTCAAGCAATTCTCTCGCCTCAACTTCTGAGTAGCTAGGATTACAGGCGTGTGCCACCACACCTGGCTAATTTTTCTATTTTTAGTAGAGACGGGATTTCATAATCTTGGCCAGGCTGGTCTTGAACTGCTGACCTTGTGATCCGCCCACCTCGGCCTCCCAAAGTGCTGGAATTACTGGCGTGAGCCACCATGCCCGGCCTAAAATATTTTTTTTAGAGATGGACTCTCACTTTGTTGCCCAGGCTGGTCTTGAACTCCTGGGCTCAAGCGATCCTTCTGCCTTGGCCTCCCAAAGTGCTGAGACACCACAGTCAGCCCAGACAGAACTTTCTAGAGTGACCTACACATGATATCTCCACTACAACCCTGCCTTTTCACTCCGTGTCCATCACCCCACTGACATTTCTCTTGTCAACCCCACAAGACCAAAGAACAAATCCATTGGATTTCTGTATGTCAGTAGCATTCCAAACACTGACTGCTCCTTCTACAAAACACTCATAGTCTCCTTTTGCTCATTCTCTTCTTCCCAAACTTTTTTTTTTTTTTTTTTAAGACAGGGTCTCACTGTGTCGCCCAGGCTGGAGTGCAGTGGCACGGTCTCAGCTCACTGCAACATCCACCTCCTGAGCTCAAGCAATTCTCTGCCTCAACCTCCCAAGTAGCTGGGATTACAGGCACCCACCACCACACCCGGCTAATTTTTTGTATTTTTAGTCGAGACGGGGTTTCACCATCTTGGCCAGGCTGGTCTTGAACTCCTGACCTCGTGATCCACCCGCCTCGGCCTCCCAAAGTGCTGGGATTACAGGCGTGAGCCACCATGCCCAGCTCTTCCCAAATTCTAATGGAATTCTCTTCTTACCACTCTACTTAACATTGCAACTTCCCCCCCACCTCCATCTCCCACATTCCTGATCCCTCTCACTTTGCTATACTTCTTCACAACAGCACTTACTACTTTCTAGTATACAAGATAATCATTTTTTTCCATTTGTTATTAATTGTATATCTGTGCTTACAAGATTTTTTCCATTTTTTCCATTTGTTATTAATTGTATGTCTGTGCTTGCAAGATAAAGCTCGTAATCTAATAGTGTAATAACATACAACACAAATTGCAGTGAGTGCTCTGAAGGGAATAAACTGGGAAAAGTGATAGCAATTAGGGTGGAATGGGGTGGTGGAGCCAAGCCCTGAGGCAGAAAAAAAGAGCTTGGAAAGATCTAGGAACAAAAAGAGGCTCTTGCGGAAAAGATGAAGTGACATGAAATGAAGCTGAAGAGGCAGCCAGGGACCAGATTCTGTACTGACTTGTAGACCCTGAAAAGGAGTTTAGATTTTATTTTATTTTTGAGATGGAGTCTTGCTGTGTCGCCCAGGCTGGAGTGCAGTGGCATGATCTCAGCTCACTGCAACCTCTACCTCCCGGGTTCAAGCGATTCTCCTGCCTCAGCCTCCCGAGTAGCTGGGATTACAGGCACCCACCACCACGCCTGGCTAATTTTTGTATTTTTAGTATAGATGGGGTTTCACCATCTTAGCCAGGCTGGTCTTGAACTCCTGACCTTGTGATACACCTACCTCAGCTTCCCAAAGTGCTGGGATTACAGGTGTGATCCACTGCGCCTGGCCAGATTTTATTTTAGTTTATTTTTATTTTGAGATGGAGTTTCGCTCTTGTCACTCAGGCTGGAGTGCAATGGCCCGATCTCGGCTTACTACAACCTCTGCCTCCCAGGTTCAAGCAATTCTCCTGCCTCAGCCTCCCAAGTAGCTGGGATTACAGACATGCATCACCACACCCGGCTAATTTTTGTATTTTTAGTAGAGATGGAGTTTCTCCATGTTGGCCAGGCTGGTCTCAAACTCCTGACCTCAGGTGATCCACCCACCTCAGCCTCCCAAAGTGCTGGAATTACAGGTGTGAGCCACCGTGCCCGGCACCAGATTTTATTATCTGATCATTGAGAAGCCAGGTTTTCATCAGAGAGTAATGACTGGCTTTGTATTTTTAAACATTTACTCTGGCTTCTAAGGACAGATACTGTAAGAAGGCAAACAGGAAGATTAGAAAGGAAAATGATGTAATAGTTCAAGTAAAAGATGGTTGCAGCTTAGATTGGGTGGGAGTAGGGTGCTGGGATTGAAGCAGCAGACAGGTCCAAGCTGTAGCAGCACTTGCATCTGGATTAAGCGTAGGGGGTAAGAGAGAGGATTAAATTAAGATAGTTCCCAGGTTTCTGGATGGTGCGTCTGGGTGGATTGATTGTGCCATTTTCTGAGATGGGAAGGACTGAAGCAAAACATAGTTTGGTATATGAATTAAGTTATGTTTATTGGCTTTGGATATGTTTGGTTATAGATTCCTGTGGTACATCAACATCAAAGTGGATGGGTTAAGTATGTAGCTGGATATAGGTTTGGAGTGCAAAGGATACATTTGGGCTGCAAATAAACATTTGGGAGTCATCGTCACATAGGTGGCATTGGGAATGGATGAAATACCTAGGCAGAGAGTATAGATTCATTTATCCATCAATTTAATCAATATTTGTTGATTATTTAATCTAATTTAATCAATCACTTAATTTAATCAATATTCATTGATTATCTAATGTGTAGGTGTTCTAGTTGTTTAGGATTCATTAGTGAACAAATAGATGAAGACCTCTACCCTTCTGTACTTTATAATCTTGTAATTATAAGTAATTGCCAGTGTACACTCCTCTACTGATGTTTCTTGACCTCTCTACTGCACTTTTTCTTACTGCAGAGAGGTCAAGAAACATGAGAAGGGGAGTGTACATTGGCAATTACTAGGTATAATTAAACCTTTAAGAATCAAAAGGCAAATATCTTACCTTTAATGTTGTTAATTTCTTCCTTAATGATTTTCCTAAACTTTGACAGCATCTTAGAAGCTGATAATATTTCACCTTCTAAAAACTGACACAGAGGATTTTCTTTCGGATTTCTTTTAAATTTCACAAAGTAATATGCACCAGTGTTGGAATATTCTTCTAGTTGAATTCTGGGGACTTCCAGTTTAAACATGACGTCAAATTCATTAGGTGCAGAAATCTAAGAAACAGTAAAAATAGCACTGAAATATTTGCTTATGAATATTTTCCAAGTGATTGGAACTTTTTAAAAAATTTCCACTTAAAACTTTACTTTAAAAAGCAAGATTCATAAGGTCTATATATACCCTCTGGGAGTGGGACTAGTGGAGCTGGCAGGAGGCGGAAGAGTATTACCGGTTTCATTTTGTAGGTTCTACACTCAATTTTTTTACCATGACCTAGCATTATTTTTATAACTAAAAATGATTTTAGGCCAAGTGCAGTGGCTCACACCTATAAGTAAATTTTGTTGGGCCAGGTGCAGTGGCTCACGCCTGTAATCCCAGCACTTTGGGAGGCCGAGGCGGGCGATTCACCTGAGGTCAGGTGTTCAAGACCAGCCTGGTCCAACATGGTGAAACCCCATCTCTACTAAAAATTCAAAAATTAGCCGAGCGTAGCGGCATGCGCCTGTAATCCCAGCTACTCAGGAGGCTGAAGCAGGAGAATTGCTTGAACTTGGGAGGCAGATGTTGCAGCGAGCCAAGATAGTGTCACTACACTCCAGCCTGGGCCACAGAGCAAGACTCCACCTCAAAAAAAAAATTTGTGTATGATATGTGGTAGGGAATCAAGGTTCATGTTTTTCCTACATAGATATCCAATTGACCCAGCATTATTCATTGAAAAAAAAAAAATTATCCACAGTTGTAATCCCGATTTGGAGGCCGAGGCAGGGGAACACAAGGTCAAAGGTCCAGACCATCCTGGCCAACATGGTGAAACTCCCAAAAAAAAAAAAAAAAAAAAAAAAAAATCATCCTTTCTCCCACTGAATTACATTGCTGCATATTTTCTGTACTATATTGAATTATACGTGCAGGATTCTTTCTGAACTTTCTATTCAATTGGCCTATTTTTCTATCACTGCATCAATAACACCTGCTTAATTAGACTAGCTTTATGGTAAGTCTTGCTCTTTGGTAGAGTAAATCTTCAAACACTTTTTCCCTTACAATTTCCTTGCCTATTCTAGGTCCATTGCACTTCCATATAAATCTTTTAATCAAGCTGGGCGGGGTGGCTCACACCTGTAATCCCAGCACTTTAGGAGGCCGAGGTAGGCAGATTACCTGAGGTTAGGAGTTCGAGACCAGCCTGGCCAAAGTGGTGAAACCCCGTCTCTACTAAAAATACAAATATTAACCGGGTGTGGTGGCGGGCGCCTATAATCCCAGCTACTTGGGAGGCTGAGGCAAGAGAATCACTTGAAACCGGGGGATGAGGTTGCAGTGAGCCAAGATCAAGCCACTTCACTCCAGCCTGGGCAAAAGTGTGAAACTCTGTCTCAAAATAAAAATAAAAATAAATAAATAAATCTTTTGGGCCAGGCGCAGTGGCTCACTCCTGTAATCAATCCCAGCACTTTGGGAGGCCGAGGTGGGCAGATCACGAGATCAGGAGATCGAGACCATCCCGGCTAACACGGTGAAACCCCATCTCTACTAAAAATGCAAAAAATTAGCCGGGCGTAGTGGTGGGTGCCTGTAGCCCCAGCTACTCGGGAGGCTGAGGCAGGAGAATGGCGTGAACTCAGGAGGTGGAGCTTGAAGTGAGCCGAGATCACACCACTGCACTCCAGACTGGGCGACAGTGCGAGACTCTGTCTCAAAAAATAAATGAATAAATATTTTAATCAGTTTGTCAATTTAATTAAAAAAACTGATGATATTTCAACTGAGATTGCATTAAATCTAGATCAATTTGAGGAAAAATGAACATGACATAGTTGTCAATTACTTCCTCTTCAAATTTACCCAGTTATGTTTTTAAGTTCTGAATATCTTTAGTGATATTTATTCCTAAATACTTGATTTTTAAATTGTCTTTCAAGTTTTCAGTTTGCCTTTTTTTTTTTTTTTTTTTTGAGACAGAGTTTCACTCTTGTCACCGAGGCTGGAGTGCAATGGAGCAATCTTGGCTCACTGCAACCTCTGCTTCCTGGGCTCAAGCAATTCTCCTGCCTCAGCCTCCCAAGTAGCTGGGATTACAGGCGCACGCCAACACGCCCAGCTAATTTTTGTATTTTTAGTAGAGACAGGTTTTTGCCATGTTGACCAGGCTGGTCTCAAACTCCTGACCTCAAGTGATCTGCCTGCCTCTACCTCCCAAAGTGCTGGGATTACAGGCATGAACCACCATGCCTGGCCAAAGTTTTCGATTTTTATTTTTTAGAGATGGGGTCTCTAGGCTGGAGTACAGTGGCTACTCACAGATAGATCATAGTGCACTGCAGCCTCAAACTCCTGGCTTGATGTGATTCTCCCACCTCGGCCTCCCAAATAGCTGGGACTATCAGAATGCACCAATGGACCTAGCTTTGATATTTTTGATGATATTCTAAATAGTATTTTCATTTTGTTTTTAATCTTGTTAGTATATTGAAATATTTTTATTTTTGTTTATTGACTTTGCAACCAGCAATTTTGCTAGTTTACTAATTATTTCCAACAGTTTATATATGAAGCCAATCAAGTCATCTACACATAACGATTTCATCACTCTTTTTCCCATCTTATGCCTTTATTTTCCTTGTCTTGCTGCATCAGCTGTATGTATTCCTTTACATTCTTTTTGTTGTTGTTCAACATTATTTATGTAATTCATTTTCACTGTTCATGTTGCTGTAGTTTGTTCCTTTTCTTTTTTTTTCTTTTTTTTTTTTGAGATGGAGTCTTGCTCTGTCACCCAGGCTAGAGTGCAGTGGCACAATCTCAGCTCACTGCAAGCTCAGCCTCCCGGGTTCACGCCATTCTCCTGCCTCAGCCTCTCCGAGTAGCTGGGACTACAGGCGCCCGCCACCACGCCCGGCTAATTTTTTGTATTTTTTTAGTAGAGACGGTGTTTCACCGTGGTCTCGATCTCCTGACCTCGTGATCCGCCCGCCTCGGCCTCCCAAAGTGCTGGGATTACAAGCGTGAGCCACCGCGCCCAGCCCGTTTGTTCCTTTTCTTTACCAGTTACTATACCATTACTTAAAACCACTGGCCAGGCGCGGTGGCTCACGCCTGTAATCCCAGTACTTTGGGAGGCTGAGACGGGTTGTTCACCTGAGGTCAGGAGTTTGAGACCAGCCTTACCAACATGGAGAAACCCCATCTCTACTAAAAATACAAAAAATTAGCCAGGCATGGTGGTGCATGCCTGTAATCCCAGCTACTCGGGAGGCTGAGGCAGGAGAATCACTTGAACCTGGGAGGCAGAGGTTGCAGTGAGCTGAGGCCACCCACACCATTGCACTCCAGCCCAGGCGACAAGAGTGAAACTCTGTCTCAAAACAAAACAAAACAAAACAAAAAAACAAACAAAAGACTACAATTAATTGATTTCTATGTAACCTTTTCACTGAGTCCAAAGTATATAAATAGTAAAGTACATTAACACTTAGAATGAAAAGAACATAAGGACTGACAATTCTACAGGGAATTTCTACAAGAAACTTCCCACGTATTTTCAAGATTTTTTTTACTTAGAATCTGTAGTCCCAGGTAGCTGGGACTACGTGTGTGTGCCACCACATCGAGCTAATTTTTAACTTATTTTTGGTAGAGCTGGGGTCTCATTATGTTGCCCAGGCTGGACACAAACTCCTGGCCTCAAGTTCCTCCTGCCTCAGCCTCCCATGGTGCTAGGATCACAGGCATGAGTCCACTGTACCTGGCCCACATATAGCTCATAATCAGTAACAGAAAAAGTTTTAGGCTGGGTGCGGTGGCTCACGCCAGTAATCCCAGCACTTTGAAAGGCTGATGCAGGTGGATCACTTGAGGTCAGGAGTTCGAGACCAGCCTGGCCAACATGCTGAAACCTTATCTCTACTAAAAATACAAAATTAGCCAGGCGAGGTGACGCCCACCTATAATCCCAATTACTCCGGAGGCTGAGGCAAGGAGACTCACTTGAATCCGGGAGGCGGAGGTTACAGTGAGCCAAGATCACATCACTGCACTCCACCCTGGGTGACAGAGCAAGACTCCATCTCAAAAAAAAAAGAAAAAGAAAAAAAGAAAAAGTTTTAGATAAAACAAATTTCACTGGATTTCTTTTCATTGGCATAATTTTTAAAAACAAAGTGATTCTGGGCCGGGCATGGTGGCTCACGCCTGTAATCCCAGCACTTTGGGAGGCCGAGGCGGGAAGATCATGAGGTCAGGAGATAGAGACCAGCCTGGCTAACACGGTGAAACCCCGTCTCTACTAAAAATACAAAAATTAGCTGGGCATGGTGGCAGGCGCCTGTAGTCCCAGCTACTCGGGAGGCTGAGGCAGGAGAATGGCGTGAACCCAGTAGGCAGAGCTTGCAGTGAGCCGAGATCGTGCCACTTCACTCCAGCCTGGGCGACAGAGCGAGACTCTGTCTCAAAACACACACACACACACACACACACACACACACACACACACACACACACACAGTGGTTTTGAATGGAGACTGTCTTCTGAATGTCTTGTTCTCTAATTCTAACTAGTAACTTTCTTTTTCCTTTGGACCCGCCATATGCAGTAATTGAACTGAATTGATACTTATGTAATAAGAATCATGCTCAATCAGAGACATATCTGATGCTGAAAAGTAAATTAGTTAATTAAAAAGAATCATGCTCAAGACACAGTCTGGGCTGGGTGTGGTGGCTCAAGCCTGTAATCCCAGCACTTGGGGAGGCCGAGGTGGGTGGATCATCTGAGGTCAGAGTTCGAGACCAGCCTGGCCAACATGGTGAAACCCTGTCTCTACTAAAAATACATAAATTAGCCGGGAGTGGTGGCAGGCGCCTGTAATCCCTGCTACTTGGGAGGCTGAAGCAGGAGAATCGCTTGAACCCGGAAGCCGGAGGTTGCAGTGAAACCTAGATGGCACCACTGCACTACAGCCTGGGCAACAAGAGTGAAAGTCCATCAAAAAAAGAAAAAGGAAGAAAAGAAAGAAAGAATGAAATAGAGAGAGAGAGAGGAAGAGAGGGAGGGAAGGAGGAAAAGAGAGAGACAAAGAGACGAAGAGAAGAGAAGAGAGAGAAGAGAAGAGAGAGAAGACAAAAGAAGCCAGGGGCGGTGGCTCACACCTGTAATCCCAGCACTGTGGGAGGACGCTGAGGCTGACAGATCACATGAGGTCGGGAGTTCGAGACCAGCCTGACCAACATGGAGAAAGCCCGTCTCTACTAAAAACACAAAATTAGCCGGGGTGGAGGCTCATGCCTGTAATCCCATCTACTCAGGAGGCTGAGGCAGGAGAATGGCGTCAACCCGGGAGGCGGAGCTTGCAGTGAGCCGAGATCGCGCCACTGCACTCCAGCCTGGGGGACGCAGCGAGACTCCGCCTCAAAAAAAAGAAAAGAAAAAAGAGAAAAAAGAAAAAAAAGAAACTGGGGACAGACGGGATAGCAGGAGAGGGGGCGGGAGGAAGAGGGAAAGAGAAACTGAAGATCTTTTTTCTATGGAGTAAGAGGTCTTCCTCATAGGAAAAAGTCTATGTGGAATTTTTAACAGATCACTTCAAATTATCCAAGTCAATATCTGACTTGGGACCTCAGGTCCACACCATCAAACACTGCCCTGTTACGGAAACTCGATACATGTCGGCTTGCATGAATGAACCCATACATTTGAATTCTCCCGGGGGCAGTGTCTTGAAATTAGCCAGCAATCAGTACCGGTTGGTTGTCTGATCGTTGGATGTGTAGATGAATAAACGAACGGTTTGTCGTTTTACTTAGAATAGGCTACCGAAAAACATGCAAAAGCCTAAGTTACTTCCGAAGGGAAGTGAGGGGCGCGACCCGAGGAAGGTAGGGACTGCGAATTGCGGAAGGCCGAGCAGCGGGGCTCGGCGGGAGGGCGCCAAGCAGCTCACCTTCACGTGCTCATAGTAGCTCCCGGTGCGCAGCAGCCCGACGCCTCTGAACTCGGAGTCGCACTTCTGCAGTCTGCGCAGCAGGTGGTCCACAACCCCGTTCACCACCTCCGCCGCCTCGCAGATTTCCTGGCGGCTGAGCTTCAACTTCTCCAAAACCGCCCGGAGCTTCCCGGCCCCAGGCGCCGCATCCCCCTGTACGAGAATGGGGGCCGAGACCGGCATGCCGGGGCTGGGCACGTCCCCGGGCCCGGGCGGGGGTCTTGGCTTCGGAGAGCAGCGCGCGCCTCTCTGGTGGCGAGAACCAGCCCTGGAAAGAGCCGGCTCCCGAGCCGCAGGAGGCTCCAGCCCCTCTGCCCCAGGGGCGCTGGTGGCGTCAGAGGGCTGCGCGTCCTGGGCGCGCTGAGGGGCCTTTTTGGCGCGAGCCCCAGTTGCGCGGACGGGCGGCCTCTCCTGGGTGTCCGGGGCGCTCTTTTTCTGCCGGGATCCCGACTTCCTGGCGGGGCCGAACTTTCCCGCCTTAGGCAGGGCGGCCTCGGGGGCAGCCGGAGACTCGTTGGGATCCGTCGGGGCGCCCCTGGCACTCCGCGCGGAAGCCTCGGAGGCAGTGGCTCCGGCCTCGGAATCTCTCCGCATGGCCTTTCCGTGCCAAGACTTCAGGGCTGGCGCTTTCTGTTCCCCGAAAGAAGAATCCGTTTCAGGAAAAGGCCGCAAGAGGAAGAGCCAGCAGTAGCTGTTGGAAACCAAGCACTACTGGCGGGCACACAGCGTCTGCGACTCGAAGGGGAACCCCAGGCTGGGAAGTCGCTGGGAGCCACGCCCATGCCGCGAAGAGGCTGGCCGCGGCCTTTGCCTTTCCTGAGACTACAAAAGCCTCGAAGTTTCTAACCCTCCAGGGCAATCCGTGCCCCTATCTTAAGAAGATGAGGTAGGGCCGGGAGCGGTGGCTCACGCCTGTAACCTCAGCATCCGAGAGGCCGAGGCGGGCGGGTCGCTTGAGCTCAGGAGTTTGAGACCAGCCTGGCACCTGGTCTCTCTTATAATTAAATATGTGTGTGTGTGTGTGTGTGTGTGTGTGTTGCCTGGGCACAGTGACTCACGCCTGTAATCCCAGCAATCTGGGAGACGGAGGTGGGCGGATCGCCTGAGGTCAGGAGTTCAAGACCAGCCTGGCCAACAAGGCGAAAGAAACCCCGTCTCTACAAAAAAATACAAAGATTAGCTGGGCGTGGTGGCGGGCACCTGTAATCCCAGCTACTCGGGAGGCTGAGGATGGAGAATCACTTGGACCCGGGAGGCGGAAGTTGCAGTGAGCCGAGACGTGCCACTTCACTCCAGCCTGGGCGACAGAGCGAGACTCTGTCTCAAAAAAGAAAAAGAGGCCAGGCGCGGTGGCTCACGCCTGTAATCTCAGCACTTTGGGAGGCTGAGGCGGGCGGATCACGAGGCCAAGAGATCGAGACCTTCCTGGCCAACATGGTGAAACCCCGTCTCTACTAAAAATACAAAAAATTAGCCGGGCTTGGTGGTGCCTGTAGTCCCAGCTACTCGGGAGGCCAAGACAGAGAACTGTTTGAACCCAGAAGGCAGAGGTTGCAGTGAGCCGAGATCTTGCCACTGCACTCCAGCCTGGGCAACAGGACTCCATCACAAAACAAAACAAAACAAAAACATCGACAGAGAAAATTTCTCTTTCAAGTGAAAGATTTTTTTAATTTAATTTTGGTTGGAGTTAGGGGGGTGCGATCTCAGCTCACTGCAACCTCAGCCACCAGGGCTCAAGCGATCCTCCCACCTCAGCATCCTGAGTAGCTGTTACTAAAGGTGCGGACACCATGCCCACCCAGCTTTTTCTTTTCTTTTCTTTTCTTTCCTTTCTTTTCTTTTTAATTTTTTTTATATACATGGGGAGGTCTTACTATGTTGCCCAGGCTGGTCTCGAACTCCTAGACTCAAGCGATTCTCCCTCCTCAGCCTCCCAAAGTGCTGGGATTGTAGGCATGAGCCACTGTGCCCTGCCACAGAAACTTTTTCTTTCCTTTCTTTTTTATTTTTCTTTTTTCTTTCTTTCTTTTTTTTTTTTTTTGAGACGGAATTTCGCTCTTGTCACCCAGGCCGAAGTGCAATGGCGCGATCTTGGCTCACTGAAACCTCCGCCTCCCGGGTTCAAGCAATTCTTCTGCCTCAGCCTCCCAGGTAGCTGGGATTACAGACACCCGCCACCACGCCCAGCTAATTTTTCGTATTTTTAGTAGAGGCGGGGTTTCACTATGTTGGCCAGGCTGCTCAAACTGCTGACCTCAAGTGATCCACCTGCCTCGGCCTCCCAAAGTGCTGTGACTACAGGCATGAGCCACGGTGCCCGGCCAGAAACTTTTCCCCCTTTTTTTTTTTTTTTTTCTGAGATGGTCTCATTCTGTCCCCTAGGCTGGGGTGCAGTGGCACGATCTCGGCTCACTGTAACCTCTGCCTCCCGGATTCAAGCGATTCTCTTGCCTCAGCCTCTGAAGTAGCTGGGACTACAGGTGTGCGCCACCATGCTCGGCTAATTTTTGTATTTTTAGTAGAAAGGAGTTTCACCATATTGGCCAGGCTGATCTGGGACTCTTGATCTCGTGATCCACCTGCCTCGGCCTCCCAAACTGTTGGGATTACGGGCATGAGCCACAGCGCCCGGCCAACTTTTTCAATGTAAATTTAAATAGAGGTTTTTAAAAATCAATAAGAAATAAAATAATAATTTTTAAAAAGAAAAAAATAAGAAATGAAAAATACTTTGAAAAAAGAAAAAAATAAGAAATAGAAAGTATTCAACTTTTACAAGATGGAATGAAACAAAGATTGACTGCAATTGGAGTAAATACTTCATTTTATTTGACTTTTTTTTAAAAGCACAGAAAATCTTTAAAATGTTGTGTAAAGTTTCTGCCTGGTGTGGTGACTCACGCCTATAATCCCAGCACCTTGGAAGGCCAAGGTGGGTGGATCACTTGAGGTCAGGAGTTCAAGACCGGCCTGTCTAGCATGGTGAAAACCCATCTCTACCAAAAATACAAAAATTAGCCAGGTGTGGTGGGCCATGCTTGTAAACACAGCTACTGGGGAGGCTGAGGCGGGAGAATTGCTTGAATTGGGAAATTGGAGGTGGTCATGAGCCGAGATCAGGCCACTGCACTCCATCCTGGGTGACAGGGCAAATGACTCTGTCTCAGGGGGAAAAAGTTGTGTAAAGTTCTCTCTTTTTATTTTATTTTATCAATTTTTGAGACGGAGTTTTGCTCTTGTTGCCCAGGCTGGAGTGCAATGGCACAATCTCGGCTCACCACACCCTCCACCTCCCAGGTTCAAGAGATTCTCCTGACTCAGCCTCTCTCGTAGCTGGGACTACAGGCGTGCCCCACCATGCCCAGCTAATTTTTGTATGGTTTTGTAGAGATGTGGTTTCACTATGTTGCCCAGGCTGGTCCCCAACAAGCTATCTGCCCGCCTCAGCCTCCCAAAGTGCTGTTACTGGCATGAGCCACTGCACCCGACCTGGCATTTACATTTTAAATCATTCATACTGCTTCAGCTGTTGTGATTCTAGAGTATCTCAATACGGGCTTTCAAATATCTTTTTTTTTTTTTTTTCGAGATAGAGTTTCACTTTTGTCCAGGCTGGAGTGCAATGGTGCTCTCGGCTCTCTGTAACCTCTGCCTCCCTGGTTCAAGCGATTCTCCTGCCTCAACCTCCTGAGTAGCTGAGATTATAGGCACCTGCCACCACACCCAGCTATTTTTTCTACCTTTTTAGTAGAGACGGGGTTTCACCATGTTGGCCAGGCTGGTCTCAAACTCCTGACCTCAGGTGATCTGCCCCCTTTGGCTTCCCAAAGTGTTGGGATTACAGGCGTAAGCCACCTTGCCTGGCCTTCAAGTATCTATTTCTAAAACCCTTGATAGAAATGCATATTAGAGGTCAGGCGCAGTGGCTCATGCCTATAATCCCAGCACTTCAGGGGCCCTAGATCTGCTGAGGTCAGGAGTTCAAGACCAGCCTGGCCTACATGGTGAAACTTTGTCTCTACTGAAGATACAAAAAATTAGCTGGGTGTGATGGCACATGTCTGTGATCCCAGTTACATTGATGCAATGTTTGTCTTTTTGTTACTGGCTTATTGCTCTTAGCCAATGTTCATCTATGTTGCAAGAATTTCCTTCCGTTTTAGGGCTGAATAATATTGCTTTGTATGTATATATCACATTTTGTTTATCCATTCACCTGTCAATGGACAGCACTTTGGGAGGCTGAGGCAGGCAGATCTCAAGGTCAGGAGTTTGAGACCAGCCTGGGCAAGATGGTGAAAGCTGTCTCTACTAAAAATACAAAAATTAGATGGGTGTGGTGGTGGGCACCTGTAATCCCAACTACTCGGGAGGCTGAGGCAGGAGAATTGATTGAACCTGGGAGGTGGAGGTTTCAGTGAGCCAAGATGGCACCATTGCACTCCAGCCTGGGCAACAGAGCAAGACTCCATCTCAAAAAAAAAAAATACATAAAAATAAATGCTCTCAGTCGGGCGCGGTGGCTCACGCCTGTAATCCCAGCACTTTGAGAGGCTGAGACAGGCGGATCACCTGAGGTCGGGAGTTTGAGACCAGCCTGACCAATATGGTGAAACCCCGTCTCTACTAAAAATACAAAAATTAGCCTTGCATGGTGGTCGGCACCCATAGTCCCAGCTACATGGGAGGCTGAGGCAGGAGAATTGCTTGAACCTGGGAGGCGGAGGTTGCAGTGAGCCGAGATCGTGCCACTGCACTCCAGACTGGGAGACAGAGCGAGACTCCATCTCAAGAAAAATAAAATAAAATAAATGCACTCTTCCATCAGTTTCTGAAGTCCCCTTAAGTCACTGGTGGTTTCTTTAACCAGAAGCTTGCAAGCAACAATCCACTGGGCCAGATCAAATATCTCTACTATTGGCCTACCAAAGGAGGAGAACTCATTCTTTATTCAACCTTGCTGCAACAATCAGTGTCCAAATCACAGAGAAAATGACCGTTTAGTTGGGTCTTGATGTGGAACTTGGATTTTATCTAGTAGGAAACCCCAGGAAATTCATTTGTGGGTATATATTTTATCTGGTTGACTTTACCACTTCTTTTTTTTTTTTCTGAGACAGCGTCTCACTCTGCCACCCAAGCTGGAGTGCAGCAGTGCAATGTCAGCTCATTGCAGCAATTCGTACCTCAGCCTCCCAAGTAGCTGGGATTACAGGCGCACACCACCACCCTGGCTAATTTTTGTATTTTTAGTAGAGATGAGGTTTCACCATGCTGTCCAGGCTGGTCTCGAACTCCTGGCTTCAAGTGATATGCCCACATTGGCTTCCCAAAATGCTGGGATTACATCTTACTCTGTATACCTCATGTTTGTCTCTAGTCAGCCTTGGGTATGAGAACATCTGGTAGAGCCTATCTCAGTCACAAGCCCAGAAAGTGATCTCCTTGTGACTTTGTAGCCTTGACCTGTCTATAACCTATCCACAGCCTTCTAGACAGAGAAACTAAAATTCCCACCTTGCCTGCATACAGCTGCCTGGGCCAGAGAATCATACCCCAGAAGTTGATCCTTTTGCAAGCCCCTCTGTGAAGCCTACCTGTGGCCCAGGAGGTCTACACAGAGCTGCTGCTTCCTCTGTAAACCCCCCACTTTGCACTGCACATGCTTTCTAAAGGCTTTCTGTACTTGAGATATGAATGCCTTCCCACTTTAATTTTTGGGTACTTTCCCTCATCCCTAAGGTATCCAGAGTTTCCTTATCTCTTAAGTTATTGTTATTATTTTTTTGGATAGAAAAGTATTCATGATTATTAAGTAAAGAATAGATTACAAAACTGCACACACTATGATCTAATTTTTATTAAAAAATATTTAACCGAAGTTGCAGAAAGCGAAAAAAAAAATTTTAAGAAAAAATATCAAAAATGGGCTGGGAGCAGGGCTCACACCTGTAATCCCAGCACTTTGGAGGATTGCTTGAGGCCAGGAGTTCAAGACCAACCTGGGCAACATAGTGAGACACTCCCTCCCTCAACCCCATGTCTACAAACAAACAAAAAAGAACAACAAAGAAACCAAATTAGCCAGGCCTAGTGTCCACCCACATCTGTGGTCCCAGCTATTTGGGAGATGGAGGCAGGAGGATCGCTTGAGTCCAGGAGGTGGAGGTTGCAGTGAGCCATGATAGCACCACTGCACTCCAGCCTGGGAAACAGAAGAAGATCCTATTATGAAAAAAATAATAATAAAGAAAAGAAATAATGTTTACTGTTTTTTGTTTTATGGGTTTTTGTTTTGTTTTGTTTTTTTGAGACAGGGTCTCAGTCACCCAGGCTTGAGTGCAGTGGCACCATCTGGGCTCACTGCAACCTCTGCCTCCTGGGTTCAAGCGATTCTCCTGCCTCAGCCTCCTGAGTAGCTGGGACTACAGGCACTCAGCACCATGCCAGGTTAATTTTTCTATTTTTAGTAGAGATAGGGTTTCGCCATATTGACCAGGCTGGTCTCAAACTCCTGGCGGACTCAAGTGATCCGCCACCTTGGCCTCCCAAAGTGTTGGGATTACAGGCGTGAGCCACCACTCCCGGCCTATGTATTTGATACTTTTTATAATTAGAACAATAAAACTGCCATGCTGTAGGGAGACCCCCTGAAACTATTGCTATGGAATAAAAGATGAAATGTTCCTGATTATTGTAAATATGAAGTTGCATGCAGGATTGTGTAAAGACAATGCCAGGTTGGACTGCTAGAATGAGCCAACAGCGGGTGATGTGCTTCCCCCTGCAGAGAGCCTATGAACGGACGTGCATCACCAAGATTCCTATCCCAGAAAAGCAGATGTTCATAGCTCTGGGAATGGAATGCAACCCTTGTGGAAAGCCTCTAAACGGACGCATGAGGGGCGCCTGTCCCTATGGGTAAGATAGGGCTATAAACAGCCCTCATCTTGCCACGGCTCTTCTAGGCCTCTTTAGGGTTAAGGCATACTCCCTTCTGAGAATTTCTGGTCTGATTTTCTAGCTTCATGTCCTGTTTCTATGGATTATTTGTAACCAGCTTTTGCTGCAACTGTTACTGCTGATTCATATCTTGCTAATCGTAGGTTATGGAAAGACTGTTTCTGTTTTAAGGTTCTGTTAGAAATTACTGATGCACACACTATATTGTAAGTTGTTATCTCTGTATACTGCACTTCTGCATACAGATGTTATGTTAAAGAATTACTTCATCCCCATGTGACCATCTCACCTCATAATCAAATGACCCTAAATCCCTCACTAACCTACCCCTGCCCTCACTAAACTTAATAATACATGCTGGTATGTCCAGTGTATTGGCGGCATCGCGGGACCAGAAGGCAGTGACCTCCCCTGGACCCAGCTTTCACTATCTCGTGTGTGTCTATTATTTCTCAACCTGCCAATCCGCCTGGGAACAAAGAAAGAGCCCCATTGCATTGTGGGCTGCTGGCCGGATCCTGCAATACCACACTTGTTTTATTCTCCAGTCAAACGTTTCCTTTCTGAGAAAGGCTGTGAATTGTGAAAGGCTGTGAATTCCAAAGGGCTGGACATTTAACCTCCAACCAACCGATTCTTCTAATTAGCCATCATGAATCTCTCTCTTTTTTTTTTT
>NW_026652277.1:90388014-90419557 GCF_009828535.3 Hylobates moloch | reverse complement strand
CCTGCCTCAGCCTCCTGAGTAGCTGGGATTACATGCGCATGCCACCACTCCTGGCTAATTTTTTTTTTTTTTTTTTAGTAGAGATGGGGTTTCACCATGTTGGCCAGGATGGTCTCCATCTCCTGACCTCGTGATCCACCTGCTTCGGCCTCCCAGAGTGCTGGGAATACAGGCGTGAGCCACTGCGCCCGGCCCGAATCTATTCTTATTTTCAGCCCTTAGTTTTTATAGACAAACAGAAGGTGACAGTGTATCAGATTGCCAGATCACAAAGATCTGATAAGGCAAAGTGATCAAATTCTTTGATCGTAGGTGGCCACCTGGCGATAAAGACTGCAGGGCCTGAGAAAGTACAAAAGATGACCTTTAGTAGGAGCTCCCAAGCCAGAACCACAGGAAATCAAAAAGCCCGCACGGGCGGATCACGAAGTCAGGAGATCGAGAACATCCTGGCTAATACGGAGAAATCCAGTCTTTACTAAAAATACAAAAAATTAGCCGGGCGCAGTGGCGGGCGCCTGTAGTCACAGCTACTCTGGAGGCTGAGGCAGAATGGCGCGAACCCGGGAGGCGGAGCTTGCAGTGAGCCGAAATCGCGCCACTGCACTCCAGCCTGGGCGACAGAGCGAGACTCCGTCTCAAAAAAACAAAACAAAAAAAAAGCCCGCACGAACTAGGAAAGAAAATACACAACTGGCCATCCGTGCGATCACCTGTCTCCCTCACTAGGAAAGTAGCTCCAAACCGCCAATCAGCGGCGGCGCCGCTGGCGTAGACGTCTTACGCCGCGACATTAAAGCAAGATGGCCGCGCCCTGCAGGTTCTCTCTTGTTGCGTAAGTTTTTTTGACCGTCACTCGTGTCAGCTTCAAAGTCAGATAGATTTTCTCCCAGCATGTTCTACTTCCGAGGCTGTGGCCGTTGGGTCGCGGCTTCCTTCACCAAGCAGCAATTTCCGTTGGCACGGTTGAGCAGTGACAGCGCGGCGCCCCGGACTCCGCACTTCGACGTGATAGTCATTGGTGGAGGACATGCCGGGACTGAGGCAGCCACCGCCGCCGCTCGGTGCGGCTCTCGGACTCTGCTTCTCACTCACCGCGTGGATACGATCGGTGAGGAGCGCGGGTGCTGTGGAACTTGGCGTAGGACGCAGGCTGCTTCCTTCCTGCCTCCCCTAGTCTGAAGCGGGGGACCTCTTCCCTCCCTCAAAGCTAGTGAGAATCCTACCTTCTGTGGTTTTAGCCTCGATCAGTGTCTCGCAAGGATCAGGCGGGCCAGGCCAGAACTCTATATTAGTCTATTCTGCGAACCATAGATTATGCTGCTGCTGACAGTCGTCTGTTGTGGGAGGTTGGGGTTCGGAGTCCGTGCCTTGGGAAGGGGAGAAACTTCAAGCATACTCGCTGGTAGCTTCTTAGTTCATTGCTGCGTTTACCTTCTACTATGTTACTCCAGATAAAGGGTAAATTAACATTAACAATGGCTTATGGCCGGTGCAGTGGCTCACTTCTTTAATCCCAGCACTTTGGGAGGCCGAGGCAGGTGGATCACCTGAGGTCAGGAGTTTGAGACCAGCTTGGCCAACACGGCGAAACCCCGTCTCTACTAAAAATACAAAAATTAGCCGGGCATGGTGGCGCATGCCTGTAATTCCAGGGAGGCTGAGGCAGGAGAATTGCTTGAACCCAGAGGCAGAGGTTGCAGTGAGCCGAGATTGCGCCACTTCACTCCAGCCTGGGCAAGAGAGCAAAACTCCGTCTCAAAATAATGATAATAATAATAAAATTTAAAAAGCGTTTATTAAGCTGTTCTTGTGTTTTTATTTAAAAAAAATTTTTTTAGAGACGGTCTCGCTATGTTGCCCAGGCTGGAGTGCAGTGACAACTCATAGGCACGATCGTTGCACATTACAGGCTCTGCTTTCTGGACTCAAGAACTTTTCCTGCCTCTGCCTAACCAGTAGCTGGGATTGCAGGTGTGCAGCACTCTGCCCAGCCTGATCTTTGTGTTTCTGTCAAGATTTTGTGACGCCCTTTGGAAGAACCATGCTACCTTTTTTTTTTTTTTTTTGAGACGGAGTCTTGCACTGTCACCCAGGCTCAAGTGCAGTGGCGCCATCTCGGCTCACTGCAAGCTCCGCCTCCCGGGTTAATGCCATTCTCCTGCCTCAGCCTCCCGAGTAGCTGGGATTACAGGCACCCACCACCACGCCCGGCTAATTTTTTTTTCTTTGTATTTTTAGTAGAGATGGGGTTTCAACATGTTAGCCAGGATGGTCTCAGTCTCCTGACCTTGTGATCCGCCCTCCTTGGCCTCCCAAAGTGCTGGGATTGCAGGCATGAGCCACCGCGCCCAGCGCCATGCTACCTTTTGCATCCTATATTCCTTCTGGGTTGTCGTCCCTGGATTTTGTGCTTAGTACTGGACAGTACTTTTTTTGCTCTAATGGGTAATGGTTGGATGGCCATTCTGTAGCATCATGATAGATACTAGCTAAAACATAAACTTGTAAATTATATATGCCTCGGTCTTTCCTCCTTCCTTTTGCTTAGGAGCAGTAATTAGAATATTTACTTGTTTTGTAAAAGTTGTGAATAAATCACGTATTTATTCCTGAAATTCTTCTTTAAAATGACCATTCAGCTCGTAACTGTGAAGAAATGTGTACTATTAACTGCGGTTTTGTGGGTGGGGGAGAGGAGGCTATATGATTTCCTAAAAGATTATACTTTTCTCATCATACATTCAAGTGGGTTTTTTTTTCTTTTCTTTTCTTTTTTTTCATTTTTGAGACAGAGTTTTGCTGTTGTCGACCAGGCTAGAATGCAGTGGTGCAATCTTGGCTCACTGCAACTTCCACCTCCCGGGTTCAAGCGATTTCCTGCCTCAGCCTCCCAAGTAGCTAGGATTAGAGGAGCCCGCCACCACGCCCAGCTAATTTTTTGTATTTTTAGTAGAGATGGGGTTTCATCATGTTGGCCAGGCTGGTCTCGAACTCCTGACTTCAGGTGATCCACCTGTCTCAGCCTCCCAAAGTGCTGGGATTACAGGTGTGAGCCACCACGCCTGGCCTGTTGTTTGTATTTTTTAAAAATAAAGACCTAGTGCTTGCTTTGGCAACAACATAAACTAAAATTGGAATGATATAGGGATTAGCATAGCCCCTGCACAAGGATGATGCACAAATTTGTGAAGTGTTCCATATTTTTAAAAAATAATAATAAAATAAAGACCTAGGCCAGGGGTGATTACTCACGCTTGTAATCCCAGCATTTGGGGAGCCTAGGAGTCTTCTATTTCAAAGGAAAAAGGAGGAAAATAATCTACCACAGCTGTCATTCCTGTTTTTACAGTAGAGAGACTAAGGTATGTTAGGTAACTTGCTGTGATCACAGAGCTCATAAGTGGTAGGTCTAGAAATTGAGCCAGATCTCTTTCACACACTCTCCTCATAATGACACTTCAGGCTCATAATCGCCGTGCTATCCAGTCTCCCTGTGGAGACCATTAAAACTTTTGGAGGTCTTGGCTGGGCACGGTGGCTCATGCCTGTAATCCCAGCAGTTTGGGAGGTCAAGGTGGGCAGATCACCTGATGTTGGGAGTTCGAGACCAGCCTGACCAACATGGAGAAACCCTGTCTCAAAACAAACAAACAAACAAACAAAAAAAAACAAAATTAGCCAGGCGTGGTGGCGTATGCCTGTAATCCCAGCTACTTGGGAGGCTGAGGCAGGAGAATCGCTTGAACCCGGGAGGTGGAGGTTGCAGTGAGCTGAGATCGTGCCATTGCACTCCAGCCTGGGCGACAAGAGCGAAACTCTGTCTCAAAAAAAAAGAACAACTTTTGGAGGTCTTGATTCTTGATGTGGTGGCAGTGGATATGTGGATATTGACACAACTTGCCCATCCCTCCACCTCCTATAAAAACTTTTGAGGTAATCACATGGGTTTAGACCTCTGAGTAAGACTGGGTAAATGTAAGGGAAAGGTATAAAATATGGTCTTCACTCGCAAGAAATTTGTAATTTAATTATATTGAATTCTGCAAAGTAAGTGCAAAAAGAAAATATCAGATGGCATTTATGGAAGACATAATTGGTTGTAACTGAACCAGTACCAAGGGGATTGTTTTTTTTTTTTTTTTTTTTTTTTTTTTTTTTTGAGACAGAGTCTCACTCTTGTCACCCAGGCTGGAGTGCGATGGTTGCCATCTTGGCTCACTGCAACCTCAGCCTCCCAGGTTCAAGCAATTCTTTTGCCTCAGCCTCCCAAGTAGCTGGGATTACAGGTGCAAACGGCCATGCCTGGCTAATTTTTTTGTATTTTAGTAGAGGCAGGGTTTCACCGTGTTGCCCAGGATGGTCTCAAACTCCTGAGCTCCAGCAATCCACCCTCCTTGGCCTCCCAAAGTGCTAGGATTACAGGCGTGAGCCACCACACCCGGCCCTTTATTTATTTATTTATTTTTGTCCTTATTTATGTTGAAGGACTAGGGACTTCTTACAAGTGTGCTTGATTCGGTAGATTCCTCTGGTGCTGTATCAAAAAAGAACAAATACATTTAAAAACCAAGTATACTTGATTTAGAAAGGTTTCATGGGGTAAGGATTACATATTTGAAAGGAAAAGGCAACCTAGTGAAACAGTAAAAATATGCATCAAGGAAGAGATTCAAAAGAAAGTTCAGGCCGGGCACGGTGGCTTACGGCTGTAGTCCCAGCACTTTGGGAGGCCGAGATGGGCAGATCACCTGAGGTCAGGAGTTTGAGACCAGCCTGGTCAACATGGTGAGACCTGTCTCTACCAAAAATACAAAAATTAGCCGGGTGTAGTGCTGGACACCTGTAATCCCAGCTACTCGGGATGCTGAGGCAGGAGAATCGCTTGAATCCAGGAGGGAGAGGTTGCAGTGAGTCGAGATTGTACCACTGCACTCCACCCTGGGTGACAGAGTGAGACTCCATCTTAAAAAAAAAACAAAAGGAAGTTCAGGAAGTGGTTTGTTATCCAGGTTGCCCTGGACACTTTTGCATCCCATTGGGTCTTTGGAATTTTCTTTGTAGTATATCTTTCACATTTTCTATTTTTTTTTTTTTTTTTTTTTTTTGAGACGGAGTCTCGCTCTGTTGCCCAGCCTGGAGTGTAGTGGCGCAATCTCGGCTCACTGCAAGCTCCGCCTCCTGGGTTCACGCCATTCTCCTGCCTCAGCCTCCCGAATAGCTGGGACTACAGGCGCCCGCCACCGCGCCCGGCTAATTTTTTGTAGTTTTAGTAGAGACGGGGTTTCACCGTAGTCTCGATCTCCTGACCTCGTGATCCACCCGCCTCGGCCTCCCAAAGTGCTGGGATTACAGGCGTGAGCCACCGCGCCTGGCCTCACATTTTCTATTTTTTATCATATGAGATTATTATAGTCACCTGTATAAATATTTCCTTATTAAGTAGTCACTATGTGCAAGGTGCTCATATATTTATTTTGTTTATGTCTATTCTCTTTAGGTCAGATGTCATGTAATCCTTCCTTTGGTGGCATCGGAAAGGGACATTTAATGAGGGAAGTAGATGCCTTGGATGGCCTGTGTTCTCGCATCTGTGACCAGTCTGGTGTACACTATAAAGTATTAAACCGGCGTAAGGGACCAGCTGTGTGGGGTCTGAGAGCTCAGATTGATAGGAAACTCTATAAACAGAACATGCAGGTAAAAATAGGGCATGAGCACAGGAAAGATTATAGTGATTGTTTAATTACCATGTTTCAACTGGCATTTTCTTTTGACAGAAAGAAGTCTTGAATACACCACTGCTTACTGTTCAGGAGGGAGCTGTAGAAGATCTTATTCTTACAGAACCAGAGCCTGAACACACTGGGAAATGCCGTGTCAGTGGGGTTGTTTTGGGTACGTATTGGTTATAGATGGTGTATGATAACAGCATATCAAATTCCATGTGAGAAATTTATTTTAGAGCAGTGTGGAGATATGTTGCTTATTCAAGGAACTTGTTGCATTTTCTCTACCTAGATGGGGAAAACTATATAAATAAATATGTTTCTCTTTTCATCTTGGCATTTATAATGCTCAGTCAAATTCTAGGCTCATCAGTACCATGTTCCATCTTAGTGTAGAACTTTATAATCTGCATATTTATGTCTCCCTCTCTTCCCATCTTTCTATTGTAATTTCTGTTTTTTCTGGTTCTGACTTTAATTTTTTAAAAAATTCATATTTTAACAGCTTATATATATTTTTATGGAAAAGAGTTATGTATGTTTTTTATCAAAATAACTCATGCATATAATTTTTTCTTAAAATATTAAAAGGGTCTGGGCATGGTGGCTCATGCCTGTAATCCTAGCACTTTGGGAGGCCGAGGTAGGTGGATTGCTTGAGCCTCGGAGTTTGAGACCAGCCTCGGCAAGATGGCAAAACCTCATGTCTACAAAAAAATACAAAAATTAGCCGGTGTGGTAGCAGGTGCCTGTAGTGTCAGCTACTCAAGTAGCTGAAGTGGGAGGATTGCTTGAGCCCAGGAGGTTGAGACTTCAGTGAGCTGTGATTATGCCACTGCACTCCAGCCTGGGCAACAGAGTGAGACCCTGTGTCAAAAAAAATAAAAAATAAGTTTGGGTGTAGTGGCTCACACCTGTAATCCCAAGACTTTGGGAGGCCGAGGCAGGCAGATCGCCTGAGGTTGGGAGTTCAAGACCAGCCTGAACAACATGGAGAAACACGTCTCTACTAAAAATACAAAATTAGCCAGGTGTGGTGGCGCATGCTTGAAATCCCAGCTACTCAGGAGGCTGAGGCCAGAGAATCACTTGAACCCGGGAGGCGGAGGTTGCGGTGAGCCGAGATCGCACCATTGCTCTCCAGCCTGGGCAGCAAGAGCGAAACGCTGTCTCAAAATAAATAAATAAATAAATAAATAAAAATAAAAGAAATTTAGAAATTTATGTGGGAAAACAACTATCTCCTTCCCTGGAGACAGACACTTCAACTTTTTTAGTTGTCACTTATTGTATATACTTCCATATTTCTAAATAGCAGGCTTATGTTTTTACTTCCTAATTTACAGTTCTAGACATTATCTATTAACTTTTTTTTTTTTTTTTGTAACAGAGTCTCACTCTGTGCCAGGCTGGAATGCAGTGGTGCGATATCAGCTCACTGCAACCTCTGCCTCCCGGGTAAAAGTGATTCTCCTGCCTCAGCCTCCTGAGTAGCTGGGACTACAGGCATGTACCACCATGCCCAGCTAATTTTTGTATTTTTAGTAGAGATGGGGTTTCACCACGTTGGCCAGGATGGTCTGGTTCTCCTGACCTTGTAATCCACCCGCCTCGCCCTCCCAGAGTGCTGGGATTACAGCTATGAGCCACGGCACCCAGCCATATATTAACATTTTTTGAGACAGAGTCTGGCTCTGTTGCCTAGGCTGGAGTGCAGTGGTACCATCTCAGCTCACTGCAACGTTCCCCTCCCAGGTTCAAGCAATTCTCCTGCCTCAGCCTCCCAAGTAGCTGGGATTACAGGTGCCTGCCACCATGCCTGGCTAATTTTTTGTATTTTTAGTAGAGACAGGGTTTCACCATGTTGGTCAGGCTGGTCTTGAACTCCTGACCTCAAGCGATCCGCCTGCCTCAGCGTCCGAAAATGCTGGGATTACAGGCGTGAGTACTGTGCCCAGCCTATTAACTTATTATTATGGTAATTCTCTTTAATATCCAATTTTCCTTCCCTCTCTCCTTCTGATATAATTATACCATAATTTTTGGTTGATAGTATTTACATTATTGACTAAGTATTGTTTACTGCGTGGAAGTGTATTATGTTTGTCCCTTTCATATACTTGGTTTTGTCTTGAGTTAATAATTGCTGTATTTTATTTATTTATTTATTTATTTTGAGACAGAGTCTCACTCTGTCACCCAGGCTGGAGTGCAGTGGTACGATCTTGGCTCACTGCAACCTCCATCTCCTGGATTCAAGCAATTCTCCTGCCTCAGCCTCCCGAGTAGCTGGGATTACAGACACCAGCAACCATACCCAGCTAAGTTTTGTGTTTTTAGGGGAGACAGGGTTTCACCATGTTGGCCAGGCTGGTCTCAAACCCCTGACCTCAAGTGATCTGCCTACCTCCACCTCCCAAAGTGCTGGTATTAACAGGCATGAGCCACCACGCCTGACCTTCTCCAGATTTTTTAGTTCTGTTTATGTGTTTGGGCTGCACTCTTTCATGTACACAACTTCCTTTGAGTATCTAGCGAACTTTGGTTTTCTGTTTACTTCTTTGCGTTTTTGGTTTTGGAGACAGGGTCTTACTCTGTCACCCAGGTTGGAGTGCAGTGGCACTATGATCGCTCACTGTAGCCTCCACCTCCCAGAGGTGATCCTCCCACCTCAACCTCCCAAGTAGCTGGGACTATAGGTGTACACCACCACACCCAGCTTATTTTCAATTTTTTTGGAGATGTGGGATCTCCCTATGTTGCCTCCCTGTGTTGCCTAGACTGGTCTTGAACTCCTAGGCTCAAGTGATCCTCCCACCTCAACCACCCAAAGTGTTGGGATTACAGGCATGAGCTGCCATGCCCGGCCTGTTACATTTTTAAATGAGGGACTAGGCCGGGCATGGTGGCTCACACCTGTAATCCCAGCACTTTGGGAGGCTGAGGTGGGCGGATCACCAGAGGTCAGGAGTTTGAGACTAGCCTGGTCAACGTGGTGAACCTGTCTCTACTAAAAATACAAAAATTAGCTGGGCGTGGTGGCATGCACCTGTAATCCCAGCTACTCAGGAGGCTGAGGCAAGAGAATCGCTTGAACCTAGGAGGCGGAGGTTGCAGTGAGCCGAGATCGTGCCACTGCACTCCAGCCTGGGCGACAAGAGTGAGACTCTGTCTCTAAATAAATAAATAAGGCACTAAAACACTGACTGGAAGATTTCTGTGTGCACAGTTAATTTTATTGCCTGGCTGATTCTGGTAGTGATTAAGACTTGAACTGCCAGACGCGGTGGCTCACGCCTGTAATCCCAGCACTTTAGGAGGCCGAGGTGGGTGGATCACCTGAGGTTGGGAGTTCGAGACTAGCCTGACCAACATGGAGAAACCCTGTCTCTACTAAAAATACAAAATTACCCAGGTATGGTGGCACATGCCTGTAATCGCAGCCACTCGGGAGGCTGAGGCAGGAGAACCACTTGAACCCTGGAGGTGCGGGTTGTGGTAAGCCATGATAGTGCCACTGCACTCCAGCCTGGTAACGAGCAAAACTCCGTCTCAGAAAAAAAGAAAAGACTTGAACCAGCCTTTTGGTTTGGTGAATTCTCAAATATCAATGTCTGTTAGTTCTCAGAAGAATCAATTTTCCACCTAAGAGAAGAATATGGCTGCCCACTAGCGTTCTGGGAACAAAATGGTAGGAGAGGCTGTGCCAGGGAGTGTCATCTTTTATTTTATTTATTTATTTATTTATTTTTATTTTATTTATTTATTTATTTTTGAGACAGAGTCTCGCTGTGTAGCCCAGGCTGGAGCGCAATGGCGTGATCTCGGCTTGCTGCAACCTCTGCCCCTCGGGTTCAAGTGATTCTCCTGCCTCAGCCTCTCGAGTAGCTGGGACTACAGGCGCATGCCACCATGCCTGGCTAATTTTTTTCTATTTTTAGTAGAGATGGGGTTTCACCGTGTTAGCTAGGATGGTCTCGATCTCGTGACCTTGTGGTCCACCCACCTCGGCCTCCCAAAGTGCTGGGATTACAGGCATGAGCCACCGCGCCCAGCCCAGGAGTGTCATCTTTTAAAATACATACCTTAATTCCCATTTTCATTTTTATTATAGATTTATTAATTTTCTTGATTGGGAAATACATACTTAGGGCCAACAACTTAAAGGCTACAAGAAGCATATAGAGTGAAAGGATAGTCTGTCTTAGCTGGGCATTATGGGCATTATGTGATTATGGCTCACATCTGTAATACCAGCACTTTGGGAGGCCGAGGCAGATGGATCACCTGAGGTTGGGAGTTTGAGACCAGTCTGGCCAACATGGCGAAACTCGTCTCTATTAAAAATACAAAAATTAGCCAGGCATGATGGCTCACTCCTGTAGTCTCAGCTACTCAGGAGGCTGAGACAGGAGAATCACTTGAACCTGGGAGATGGAGGTTGCAGTGAGCCAAGATGTTGCTACTGCACTCCAGCCTGGGTGAGAGAGCAAGAGTCTGTCTCAATAGAAAAAAAAAAAGATAGTCTGTCTCCTTCACTTTGTCCCCTCAACCAGCCAGTTTTCTTCCTCAGGAGCATTTGCTTTGTTAATCTGTTGTGTGGTCTTTCTACCTAGGCATATGTACATGTCTTCATGCATATGTATACATATTTTTTGTTGTTTTCACAAAATCGTAGCATATTATACACACTGTTCCTCTGTTTTTTTTTTTTTTTTAAACTTAATCTGTGTTTGCTTTGCTTTTGGAGGCCATGCTTTTTTTTTTTTAAGTTTGTGGGTTTGTTCCGATGGTTACCTTAAAAGCTATGATTTTATATATAATATAATATGCTTCCTGACTTCCCTCAAGTAACGATTACTAAATTAGTTTTACTTTCATTTCCTTTTCTCCCCTGACTTTATTTTCCAGATTTAATGGTTATATCGTTTTTATTAGTGTTTACGTTTATACCCTTAAATTGTTTATTTTTTTATTTTTGAGAAAAGTTCTCGCCCTATTGCTTAGGCTAGGGTGCAGTGGCATGATCACAGCTCACTGTAGCCTCGACCACCTGGACCCAAGTGATCTTCCTGCCTCAGCCTCCTGTGTAGCTGGGACCACAGGCATGTGTCACCACCCCTGGCTAATTTATTATTATTTTTTTTTGTAGAGATGGGGGTCTCACTATGTTGCCAGGACTGGTCTTGAACCCCTGGGCTCAAGTGATCTTCCTGCCCCAGTCTCAAAGTGTTCGTATTATAGTCATGAGCCACTGAGCCTGGCCGATTTAATTTAATATCTTTAAATGCTATTTTGTGATCCTGTCCATATTTTATAGGCCCAACAATAACACTTTTTTTGTGGTAAAATATAAAAACCATAAAATATACCATTTTAACCATTTTTAAGTGTACAGTTCAGTGCTGTTAAGTACATTGACAGTGTTGTGCACCCATCACCACCGTCTCTTGAACTTTTTTATCATCCCAAATTAAAATTCTGTACCTGTTAAACAAAAAGTCCCCATTACCTGAAGAATAAACCTCCATTTTACTGTAAGGTAGAGCTATCTGAGGACAAAACCTTAATGTGTAAATTTCAGCTGTTTCTTTCATTTTCTGGCCCAAGTTTCATTTCTACATTCCTCTTCAGTTCTTATTCTCAATTCTCTAATTTCTGAGCCTTTGCAGGGCAAATTAGTTCATTCTCATTGATATATCTTCTCTTCAGATATTAATACTTAAGTTATAGCTGTCTCCCCTCTGCTAGGTGAGTTACCATTCTTCCAACCACTTTCTATCTTTCAAAAATATATTGAAATTTCTTATTTTCTGACTGGTTCTTTTTCATTACTTGTCCTTTTGGTTTTATACCTTTTTTATTCCCCTATTTAATTTTCTTTGAGTTTTAGAAGGGAGAAGAAATGTGAGGTTGTATGCCATGTTTATCCTGAAGTCTAAAATTAATTAATTTTTTAAATTAATTGAGACTAACTTTTTAGTGCTGATACGATTTTAGGTACATGTGAATTGGTGATAACACATTGCATTCTCTCTCCTAGATTGCTTAGATTGAGATTGATAACATATTAGCCTTCTTACTCATTTAAAATTCTTTGTCTGGGGTAGGGGAAATGGGAAGATATTGCTCAAAGGTTACACATTTTTAGCTGTAAGTTGAATAAGTTCTAGCAATCTAGTGAGCAGTATGGTAACTGTAGTTAATAATAATGTATGATAGACTTGAAATTTGCTAAGGGAGTAGATCATAAGTGTTCTCACCACACAAACAAAACATGTAACTATGTGAGGTGATGGTTATATTAATTAGCTTGATTGTGGGTATCATCACAGAATGTATACTTGTATCAAAACACCATGTTGCGTACTCTAAATATATACAGTTTTGTATGTCTGTTATATGTCAGTAAGGCTTGAAAAAACAAAAATATTAAAAAAGATTCTCAAGTTTCTAAAGACTGATAGTTTTTCTGTAGTTGTAATGTAAAATAGTCACATTCCATTTTGATCCATGGTAACAATTTAAAAAATGACTTTAGGCTGGGCGCGGTGGCTCACGCCTGTAATCCCAGCACTTTGGGAGGCAGAGGTGGGTGGATCACCTGAGGTCGGGAATTCGAGACCAGCCTGACCAACATGGAGAAACCCTGTCTCTACTAAAAATATCAAACTAGCTGAGTGTGGTGGCGCATGCCTGTAATCTCAGCTACTCAAGAGGCTGAGGCAGGAGAATTGCTTGAACCCAGGAGGCGGAGGTTGCAGTGAGCAGAGATTGCACCACTGCCCTCCAGCCTGGCGATAGAGCGAGACTTCGTCTCAGATAAGTAGATAGATAGATAGATAGATAGATAGATAGATAGATAGATAGATAGATAGATAATGACTTTATTCTTTTTTCTTGTTATTTAGTGGATGGAAGCACTGTATATGCAGAGAGTGTGATTCTGACTACTGGGACATTTCTGAGAGGCATGATTGTAATTGGATTGGAGACGCATCCAGCAGGACGTTTAGGGGATCAGCCTTCTATAGGATTGGCTCAGACACTGGAGAAGTTAGGGTTTGTGGTGGGAAGGTTGAAGACTGGGACTCCACCCCGAATTGCCAAAGAGTCCATTAATTTCAGTATTCTAAACAAGCATACACCGGACAATCCATCCATACCATTCAGCTTTACCAATGAGACAGTATGGATTAAGGTAAGATACTTTATGAAAACCTGGCTTACAGCTGGTATTGGCTATTCACAGCAGGAAGTACTGTAACTTTTTTTTTTTGGCAGCAGTTCACTTTATAGCACTATTGCTTATAGTGCAAAGAAGTGATTTTTTTTTTTTTTTCTTTTTTTGAGATAAGGTCTCACCTTGTCACTCAGGCTGGAGTGCAGTGGTACAATTATGGGTCACTACAGCCTTGACCCCCTGGGCTCAAGTGATCCTCCCACCTCAACCCCCTCGAGTAGCTGAGACCATAGGCATGAGCCATTGTGCCTGGCTTTTTAAAATTTTTTTGAGAAATGGGGTTTCACTATGTTACCCAGGCTGGTCTCGAACTCCTGGGCTCAAAGGATCCACCCCGCCTTGGCCTCCCAAAGTGCTGGGATTGCAGGTGTAAACCACCGAACCCAGCCAAAGAAGTAATCCTTTTTTTTTTTGAGATAGAGACTTGCTCTGTCACCCAGACTGTAGAGCAGTGGCACGATCTCAGCTCACTGCAACCTCTGCCTCCTGGGTTCAAGCAGTTCTTCTGCCTCAGCCTCCTGAGTATACAGGGGCTCGCCACCACACCTGGCTAATTTTTATATTTTTAATAGAAACAGGGTTTCACCATGTTAGCCAGGCTGGTCTCGAACTCCTGACCTCGTGATCCACCCATTTCAGCCTCTCAAAGTGCTGGGATTATAGGCGTCAGCCACTGCACTCAGCCTAAATAAGTAATCTCTAAAAGGGGTTAGCTAACTTGGCTAACTGGGTATTTCCCCATAAATCATAAATTTCTTTTTTCTTTTTTTTTTTGAGACAGTCTCACTCTGTCCTCTGTCGCCCTGCTGGAGTGCAATGGCAAAATCTTGGCGCACTGCAACTTCCGCATCCTGGGTTCAAGCGATTCTCCCACCTCAGCCTCCCTAGTAGCTGGGATTGCAGGCACCCGCCATCATGCCTGGCTAATTTCTATAGTTTTGTAGAGACGGGGTTTCACCATGTTGGCCAGCCTGGTTTTGAACTCCTGACCTCAGTTGATCCACCTGCCTCAACCTCCCAAAGTGCTGGTGCTGGGATTACAGGTGTGAGCCACTGCACCCGACTTTTTTTTTTTTTTTTTTTTCTTTTTTTGAGACGGAGTTTCACCATTGTTGCCCAGGCTGGAGTGCAATGGCGCAATCTCGGCTCACTGCAACCTCCACCTCCCGGGTTCAAGCAATTCTCCTGCCTCAGCCTCCTGAGTAGCTGGGATTACAGGCTCCTGCCACCACACTGGCTAATTTTTGTATTTTTAATAGAGACGGTGTTTCGCCATGTTGGCCAGGCTGGTCTCAAACTCCTTACCTTAGGTGATCCACCCTCCTTAGCCTCCCAAAGTGCTAGCATTACAGGCGTGAGCCACCGTGCCTGGCAAATCTTAAATTTCATTACTTTTATAACTTTACGTATTTTGTAAATTAAGCTTTTATTTAAAAAAATTTTTTCATTTATTATTATTTTTAATAGAGACAGGGTCTCGCCATATTGCCCAGGCTGGTCATGTCGTACTCCTGAGCTCAAGCCATCTGCCCACCTCAGCCTCTCAAAGTGCTGGGATTACAGGCATGAGCCACTGCACCTGGTCAAATAGGCATTTTTTGTTTTGTTTTGTTTTGCTTTTTGAGATGGAGATTCAGTCTTGTTGCCCAGCCTGTGGTACAATGGCACGATTTCAGCTCCCTGCAGCCTCCGCCACCTGGGTTCAAGCAATTCTTCTGCCTCAGCCTCCCTAGTAGCTGGGATTACAGGTGCCCACCGCCATGCCCGGCTAATTTGTTTTTGTATTTTTAGTAGAGACAGGGTTTCACCATGTTGATCAGGCTGGTCTTGCACTCTTTTTTTTTTTTTTTTGAGATGGCATTTCACTCTTGTTGCCCAGGCTGGAGTGCAACAGCGCGATCTCAGCTCACTGCAACGTCCGTCTCCCAGGTTCAAGCGATTCTCCTGCCTTGGCCCCTTGTGTAGCTGGGATTACAGGCATGTACCACCACACCTGACTAATTTTGTATTTTTAGTAGATAGGGTTTCTCCATGTTGGTCAGGCTGGTCACAGACTCCCAACCTCAGGTGATCCGCCTGCCTCGGCCACCCAAAGTGTTGGGATTACAGGCATGAGCCACCGCACCCAACTGGTCTCAAACTCTTGACCTCAGGTGATCCACCTTCGGCCTCCCAAAATGCTGGGATTACAGGCGTGAGCCACCATGCCCGGCCTAAATTAACCTTTTTGAAACAATATCAGGTGGTGCTGCTGGAAAGGCAGCCGCCCCCTTGCCCATCACACAACACATTTTTGTGGAGAACCTGACACTGAACCATTCTTAGACAACCTGCTTCTGGGGTGGGGTTTCAGACATAGCAGAGCAACTACCTCGCTGCGATTTATTGAAAGTTAACCCTCGGTTGGGCGCGGTAGCTCATGCCTGTAATCCCAACAGTTTGGGAGGCCGAGGCGGGTGGATCACTTGAGGTCAGGAGTTCAAGACCAGTCTGGCCAACATGGTGAAACTCCATCCCTACTAAAAATATATATAAAAAAAAAATTAGCCAGGCTTGGTGGCTCATGCCTGTAATCCCAGCTACTCAGGAGGCTGAGGCAGACGTTGCAGTTAGCTGTGATTGTGCCACTGCACTCCAGCCTCCAGCCTGGGCAACAGAGCAAGACTCCATCTCAAAAAAAAAAAAAGAAAGAAAAAGAAAGTTAACCCTCAACACATATAAATAATTTTATTTTAAAAAGACAGAGAAAAACAGAAAGAAAAAGTAAGCAACATCGAGAAAAAGTTGTAAGACTATTACAACAAACTCCTGTTAACCATTGAAAGTCACTCATTGTTAATATTTTACCATATTTATCTCTATAGGTATATCAATTTATGTCCATATTTACTGTGTAAGATGGTAATATACACATTTATTCTTATTCTTTTTTTTCTGGAATATTTGGGAGTAAATTGCAGAGATGATGAGCTCTTACCTTAAGCCTATATCTCAACTAAGCACAGAGACATCCTTTTATATAACCCTTATGCAATGATGAAATTCAGAGTATGATGCAGGGACAATAACATTTAATTTTTTTTTTTTTTTTTTTTGAGGCGGAGTCTCACACTATCCACCAGGCTGGAGTGCAGTGGTGCAATCTGGGCTTACTGCAATCTCGCCTTCTGGGTTCAATCAGTTCTCATGCCTCAGCCTCCTCAGTAGCCGGGATTACAGGCACCCGCTGACACGCCTGACTAATTTTTATATTTTTAGTAGAGACAGGATTTCACCATGTTGGGAAGGCTGGTTTTGAACTCCTGTTCTCAAATGGTCTGCCCGCCTTGGCCTCCCAAAGGGTTAGGATTACACGCATGAGCCACTGCGCCTGACCAAAAAATTTTTTTAAAGACAGAAAAGAGTCTGGGCGTAGTGGCTCATGCCTGTAATCCTAGCACTTTGGGAGGCCGAGGCAGGTGGATCATTTGAGGTCAGGAGTTCAAGACCAGCCTGGCCAATATGGTGAAACCCCACCTCTACTAAAAATACAAAAATTAGCTGGGCATGGTGGCATGCGCCTGTAATCCCAGCTGCCCAGGAGGCTGAAGCATAAGAATCGCTTGAACCAGGGATGGGGAGGTTGCAGTGAGCCGAGATTGTGCCACTGCACTCCAGCCTGGGCAACAGCAAGACTATGTCTCAAAAAAAAAAAAAAAGAAATTCAGAGAATTTAACGCTGATACAGTGCTGTTATCTAACATAAAGTCAGTAGTCACATTTTGCTAATTGTTAAATATTGTCCAAAGCAGCTTTTTTTTTTTTTTTTTTTTAGATAGGATCTCACTGTGTTGCCCAGGCTGGAGTGCAGTGGTGCAATCTCAGCTCACTGTAACCTCTGTCTCCCAGGCTTGGATGATCCTTCCACCTCAGCCTCCCAAGTAGCCGCGACCACAGGTGCTCACCACCATGCCTGGCTACTTTTTGTATTTTTTGTAGAGATGAGTTTTTGCAATGTCACCCAGGCTGGTCTCAAACTCATGGACCGAAGGGATCTGCCTGCCTTGGGCCCCCAAAGTGCTGGGATTACAAGTATGAGCCACCAAGCCTAGCCCAAAACAACCTTTTTATTCCCAATCTAGGGTCATGCATTGCGTTTAAGTGTCATTTCTCTTTAAAGTCTTATCTGGAACAGTTTGTCAATCTTTAATGATGTCGACATTTTTGAAGTGTAGAGGCCACTTTTACCTGTCTTTTGAGTTTTAAAAAAATGTGGCTTGGCATGGTGGCTCATGCCTGTAATCCCAGCACTTTGGGAGGTCGAGGCAGGTGGATCACAAGGTCAAAAGATTGAGACCATCCTGGCCAACATGGTGAAACCCCGTCTCTACTAAAAATACAAAAATTAGCTGGGCATAGTGGCATGCCCCTGTAGTCCCAGCTACTTGGGAGGCTGAGGCAGAATTGCTTGAAGCCGGGAGGCGGAGGTTGCAGTGAAGAGAGATGATGCCACTGCACTCCAGCCTGGCGACAGAGCAAGACTCTGTCTCAAGAAAAAAAAAAAAAAGTATATTGTGTGTGTTTAAGATTGAGGATGAAGAATTGGCCAGGCACAGTGACTCTCACCTGTAATACCAGCACTTTGGGAGGCCAAGGTAGGAGGATCACTTAAGCCTAGGAGTTCAAGACCAGCCTGGGCAACACGAGACCCTGTCTGTACAAAAAAAAAAAAGAACTGATGGTCTTAGTTTCTGGTGAGTGTTATCCTGATGCATGGCTTCAAATATTCTGTTACTTTGAGCAAGATACTTTTATTTATTTATTTATTTATTTATTTTTTGAGACAGAGTCTTGCACTGTCGCCCAGGCTGGAGTGCAGTGGCGCAATCTCGGCTCACTGCAAGCTCTACCTCCTGGGTTCACGCCATTCTCCTGCCTCAGCCTCTCTGAGTAGCTGGGACTACAGGCGCCTGCCACCATGCCTGGCTAATTTTTTGTATTTTTAGTGGAGACGGGGTTTCACCGTGGTCTCGATCTCCTGACCTCGTGATCCGCCCGCCTCGGCCTCCCAAAGTGCTGGGATTACAAGCGTGAGCCACCGCGCCCGGCCCCCTTTCTTTTTTTTTGAGACAGAGTCTCGCCCAGGCTGGAGTGCAATGGTAATGGCGCAAGCTCGGCTCACTGCAACCTCCACCCCCTGGGTTCAAGCGATTCTCCTGCCTCAGCCTCCCAAGTAGCTGGGATTACAGGCACCTGCCACCATGCCTGGCTAATTTTTTGTATTTTTTTAGTAGAGACGGAGTTTTACCATGTTGACCAGGCTGTTCTCAAACTCCTGACCTCAGGTGATCCACCCGCCTTGGCCTCCCAAAGTGCTGGGATTACAGGTGTGAGCCACGGCGCCCAGCCCAAACAAAGCAAGGAGGAGTCCCTGGGTGGGCACAAAAACACTTTTTTTTTTTCGAGACGGAATCTCGCCCTGTCATCCAGGCTGGAATGCAATGGTGCAATCTCGGCTCACTGCAACCTCTGCCTCCCGGGTTCAAGCGATTCTTATGCTTCGGCCTCCCGAGTAGCTGGGATTACAGGCACCCGCCACCATGCCCAGCTAATTTTTGTATTTTTAGTAGAGACAGGATTTCACCATGTTGACCAGGCTGATCTCAAACTTCTGACCTCGTGCTCCACCCGCCTTGGCCTCCCAAGGTGTTGGTATTACAGGTGTGAGCCACTTGCGCTTGGCAATAACTTTTTTAAAAAAGTAACCATGGCCAGGCACGGTGGCTCACACCTGTAATCCCAGCACTTTGGGAGGCTGAGGCAGGTGGATCGCCTGAGGTCAAGAGTTCAAGACCAGCCTGGCTAACATAGTGAAACCCCGTCTCTACTGAAAATACAAAAATTAGTGGGGTGTAGTGGCGTGAACCTGTAATCCCAGCTACTCAGGAGGCTGAGGTAGGCAGAATCGCTTAAACCCGGGAGGCAGAGGTTGCAGTGAGCTGAGATTGCACCATTGCACTCCAGCCTGGGTGATGGGGTGAGACTCCGTCTCGAAAAAAAAAGTAACTGCAAGACTAATATCTAATATTATGCCCAGCAAAACAAAATTTCTGGGCTGGGCACAGTGGCTCATAGTGGCTGTCAGCACTTTGGAAGGCCAAGTTGGGAGGATCGCTTGAGGCCAGGAGATTGAGACCAGCCTAGGTAACATAGTGAGACCCTATCTCCAAAAAATTTAAAAATTAGCCGGGCGTGGTGGCTTTCGCTTGTAGTCCCAGCTACTGGGGAGGCTGAGGTAGGGGGATTGCTTGAGTCCAGAAATTGAGTGCTGCAATGAGCTATGATCAAGCCACTGCACTCCAGTCTAGGTGACAGAATGAGACCTTGTTTCTTAAAAAAAAAAAACAAAACAAAAACATAATTTCCTAACATCATCTTGCACTCAGTATTCAGTTTTCTCTATTTGCCTCAAAAATGTTTTTTACAGTTGTTTTATTTGAACCAGGAACCTTATTGGTGATATGTTTTGTTGATGACTGTTGTGATACCTCAGTTCTGGTTTTCTTAGTTTAAAAGAGTTTAAACAGGAGACACACAGCAAAAGAAGTGTGGCATAGAGTAATTTATTGCAAAAGAAAAATAATATTTTAAAAGTTAGTTGCATAATAGTACATCCTGAGAGTGAGAATTCAGGGTGGACTGCTCATTAAGAATGAGAAAGCAAATACTGGCACTAAGGAGACTCCCTGTATGGGAGTTTTACATGCTTATTAATAGGCGGTAGAAAGAGTCGTTACTTGTAAGCATGTTCTAGGTGGTCTTCTGGGTGCACAAGTGTAGTACGTAGCTGTACGTGCTTGTTCATATGTCCCATGTCTCATTAGCATCTTAAACCTCCACCCACAGGTGTGTCTTTTACTATTAAAATGAGTAAAGGGTCAGTTTGAGGACAAGTAAAATCAAAGTTCACATGCTCTCTACAGGGCAAAGTCCCTACGGAAGATAGCATTGCTTGAATGAGCTCAATTACAATGCAAATACTGAGGTTTACTGTGCTAATTGTGTGGTCACCATGGTGGCTGCCTCCGAGAACATGGTTACTTCTTTGACTACCTATCCTGCCTTAGTTTTATAACAGGCTCCCTCCTTTTTTTTCTCTTTTAAGCATTACATATGGAAGAAATTGAGTCATTTGTTCTCTAAAACTTCCCTCATTCTTCATTTGTCTGATCGTATCCCTCTGATGACTTAATCATGTTCCTCTAAACTATTTCCTTTAAACTACTGGTTATGGCCGGGCATGGTGACTCATGCCTGTAATCCCAGCACTTTGGGAGGCAGAGGCAGGTGGATCACCTGAGGTCAGGAGTTTGAGACCAGCTTGGCCAACATGGTGAAACTCTGTCTCTACCAAAAATACAAAAATTAGCCGAACATAGTGGTACATGCCTGTGATCCCAGCTACTTGGGAGGCTGAAGCAGGAGAATCGCTTGAACCCGGGACACGGAGGTTGGAGTGAGCTGAGATCGCGCTACTGCCCTCCAGCCTGGGCAACGGAGTGAGACTCCGTCTCAAAAAATAAAAACATTTAAAAAAAATTAAACTGCTAGTTCGATTTAGAGCTTTGCTTAAATTTAACTTCATCTTTTGGGGTGTTTATTTTTGGCAAGAATACTTCATAAGTAATACTAGGCATTATGCACAAGTTTAGTGTCTATTAAAGTCAGTACATATCATGTGAAATTTATTTGGATAAGAGAGAAACTAGTAGATAAGCAAATCAGTATTGCATCTGGTTACTATTTTTTAGCCAGAAGATCAGCTGCCATGTTACTTGACTCACACCAACCCTAAAGTGGATGAGATTGTCCTTAAGAACCTTCACCTTAATAGTCACGTTAAAGAAACAACAAGAGGACCTCGGTAAGGACAAAATGTCAGTGCTCAGTTACTTTAAGGAATGATGTCAATCCTGTTTTGTTCAAGTTTATTTAAATGTTCTATTCTAGATACTGTCCCTCCATTGAATCAAAAGTTTTGCGTTTTCCAAACCGTCTACATCAGGTTTGGTTGGAACCTGAAGGAATGGATTCTGACCTTATCTACCCACAAGGGTTATCTATGACACTACCAGCTGAGTTACAAGAGAAAATGATCACATGCATCAGAGGCTTGGAGAAAGCTAAAGTGATTCAGCCAGGTAAAGAGGATCACAAGTGCACTTCAGTATAAGGTCAGCATTGTTTTAATGGTCAGTAAGGAGGCCTTAGCTTACAGTCATTGTTGCTCAGAGCCTCAGAAGATGAAGCCCAACCCCTATACCTTTTAAATAGTCTGTTTTTTGTTTGTTTGTTTGTTTTGAGATGGAGTTTTGCTCTTGTTGCCCAGGATGGAGTGCAATGGTGCAATCTCATCTCACCACAACCTCCCCCTGCCAGGTTCATGATTCTCCTGCCTCAGCCTCCTGAGTAGCTGGGATTACAGGCATGCATCACCACGCCCGGCTAATTTTGTATTTTTAGTAGAGACAGGGTTTCTCCATGTTGGTCAGGCTGGTCTCAAACTCCCGACCTCAGGTGATCCACCCTCCTTGGCCCCCCAAAGTGCTGAGATTACAGGTGTGAGCCACTGCTCCTGACCTAAATAGTCTGTTTTTAAAGGGCATTTAAGGGTAATGTTTGCATCTCTACCTTGAGCAAATCCAGCTCTGTATTTACTTATTTAATATCTTTATTCTTTGGTCAGGCTACGGTGTTCAGTATGATTACTTAGATCCCCGTCAGATCACTCCTTCCCTGGAGACTCATTTGGTTCAACGACTCTTCTTTGCTGGACAGATCAATGGCACCACTGGTTATGAGGAAGCTGCAGCTCAAGTAAGAAGTTGTTAAGATGTTAATGTAAACTGAAAGGGACTATTTAACTGGTATTTCTCCTTTTAATGTCTGTTATGTTAACTATATAGATCTTAGATACAATTCATACTAATAGAAGACAATTTCTATTTCAGGGTGTTTGGAGATGGCTTTTGTGGATAATAGGATTTTTTTTTTTTTTTTTTTTTTTTGAGACAGAGTCTTGCTCTGTTGCCAGGCTGGAGTGCAGTGATACGATCTCCTGAGTTCAAGAGATCCTACTGCCTCAGCCCTCCCTAGTAGCTGGGACTGCAGGCATGCACCACAACACCCAGCTAATTTTTGCATTTTTAGTGGAGATATGGTTTCACTGTGTTGGCCAGGCTGGTCTCAAACTCCTGACCTCAGGTGATCTACCTGCCTTGGCTTCCCAAAGTGCTGGGATTACAGGTGTGAACCACCTTGCCCAGACAATAATAGGATTATTAAAACACTATGGCTTTATTACTCTTTTCTGAGCTCCTGTGTGATACCATATTTTGATTAGATGTATTGCTTCTGAAGTTTAAAATTTATTTTAATATACTTCATTAGAAATTATTATATTATTATTCCTCGTAAGTCAGAAATTATTTCATTTTTATTTGCAAGTGGGAAAAGGCTAGAGAAGTTTCACAGGTGGGTTTTAAAAAAAGATTAACCGGCTAGGCATGGTGGCTCACACCTGTAATCCTGGCACTTGGGGAGGCTGAGGAGAGAGAATTGCTTGAGCCAGGAGTTCGAGACCAGCCTGAGTAATGTAGTGAGACCCCCATCTCTACAAAAATATGTAAAAATTAGCCAGGTGTGATGGCATGTGCCTATAGTCCCAACTACTTGGGAGGATGAGGTGGGAGGATTGCTTAAACTCAGGAAGTCGAGGCTGCAGTGAGCCAAGATTATGCCACTACACTCCAGCCTAGGTGACAGAGGAAGACCCTGTCTCCAGATAAAAAAAAGATTAGTCCCCGAAGAGTGCAGCTTATCAGGAAGATTAGATAGATATCTCTGAAAACAATGAATCATAGCCTTCTAAAGTGATATATTACCCATATTCTATTTCTGAATATGGATCACATTTTCTACCTCTATTATATCCCTGAGGGGCAATACTTGCTTTCTTCCTGTCCCATGCCATTGTTTCCGGGTAGTGTTCTGAATGGGATAGCCGTTTGTTTAGTTCATAATGGCCTTTTAAACATTTCAGTGCTCTTGTAGGGTGTGATAGCTGGAATCAATGCCAGTCTTCGGGTCAGTCGCAAGCCTCCCTTTGTGGTTAGCCGAACAGAAGGTTACATAGGAGTCTTGATTGATGACCTCACTACTCTGGGCACCAGTGAACCATACCGCATGTTTACCAGCCGAGTAGAGTTCCGTTTGTCACTGCGCCCTGATAATGCTGACAGCCGGCTCACACTGCGAGGTAACTCTTTCCTGAGTCCTGCAATCCAGCCAGACATGGTGGCTCACACCTATAATCCAAGCAGTTTGGGAGACCAAGGCAAGAGGATCACTTGAGGCCAGGAGTTTAAGACCAGCCTGAGCAACATAGTGAGACCCTGTCTCTACAAAAAAATTTGCTTTAAAAACCACACTTCTCATTATATTCTCTTTCTCCCTTCCCTAGGGTATAAAGACGCTGGCTGTGTGTCCCAACAACGATATGAAAGAGCTTGTTGGATGAAGTCTTCTTTAGAAGAAGGCATTTCTGTGTTGAAATCTATTGAGTTTTCGAGCTCTAAATGGAAAAACTTAATCCCAGAGGCTTCTATAAGTACTAGTAGAAGTCTGCCTGTCAGGTATGCATTTTTAATATAGACCTTTCTCACTTTTTATAGAAAAATAAGATCATAAGATAATTTCAGAGAGACGTTACCTATGTGTTCCTACTTACACGTTTCAAATGAATGTAGCTTGTTTTTGGCTTCTTTTCAAAATCCTTTAGCTGTAACTCATCTGTTTTCTTTTCTTTTTTTTTTTTTTTGAGACAGAGTCTCGCTCTTTCACACAGGCCAGACTGCAGTGGCGCGATCTCAGCTCACTGCAAGCTCCGCCTCCTGGGTTCGCGCCATTCTCCTGCCTCAGCCCCCCGAGTAGCTGGGACTACAGGCGCCCGCCACCACGCCCAGCTAATTTTTTGTATTTTTTAGTAGAGATGGGGTTTCACCGTGTTAGCCAGGATGGTCTCGATCTCCTGACCTCATGATCCACCTGCCTCGGTCTCCCAAAGTGCTGGGATTACAGGCGTGAGCCACTGCGCCCGACCTAACTCATCTGTTTTCTAAGTATTAAAAAATATATGGCTGGTTGCAGTGGCTCACACCTATAATCCCAGCATTTTGGGAGGCCAAGGCAGTCGGATCACTTGAGTTCAGGAGTTTGAGACCTGGCTGGCCAATGTGGCAAAATCCCATCTCTACTAAAAATACAAAAATTAGCCAGGCGTGGTAGTGCACACCTGTAATCCCAGCTACTTGGGAGGTTGAGGCAGGAGAATCACTTGAACCTGGGAGGCAGAGGTTGCAGTAAGCCAAGATCACTCCTCTGCACTCCAGCCTGGGTGACAGAGTGAGACCCTGTCTCAAAGAAAAGAAAAAATCACATATGTATATATTCTAAATTATTATTTTTATTTTTTATATGATTTCTTTGTGGCTCCCGTTGAGTTCTTTTGGCTTTCATAAGATTTAGAAGGCTCAAACCAAGAAAAGTAGTTATCTGCTTTCTTTTCTAGGCTTGGAGCAATGTGGAATGATCTTGTCCATAAGCTATAGCAAGGAAACTCCTTTGTTTTTAGTTTTTTTTTTGAGACGGAGTTTCACTCTCGTTGCTCAGGCTGGAGTGCAATGGTGAGATCTCGGCTCACTGCAACCTCCCAGCTTCTGGGTTCAAGTGATTCTCCTGCCTCAGCCTCCCAAGTAGCTGGGATTATAGGCATGTGCCACCATGCTCGGCTAATTTTGTATTTTTAGTAGAGATGGGGTTTCTCCATGTTGGTCAGGCTGATCACGAACTCCCAACCTCAGGTGATCCCCCTGCCTCGGCCTCCCAAAGTGCTGGGATTATAGGCGTCAGCCACCGCGGCTGGCGGAAACTCCTTTGATAAATAAAGCAGAGTGTTATAAATTCTCTGGACTTACTTGAAGAGTCCCTTGCTACATCTTAGGGTTTTTTGTCCTTTTCTGTCCGTCATTCTAGTTATATGGCCTCTGAGTCTAAAATACATTAATATAGAGCATTTTTGCTCCAGAGATATATTCCTAAGGATCTTACATAATTCGAAATCTATATATTTTACCCTTGATTTTTACTATTTGAAAAAATTTAAACTAATTAGAATGAGAGAATATCCCCAGAAGGCATAGATCTGCAATCATTGTAGCTTAGAAGTACATTATGCACATTATGGTGGCATTGATCATGGGGCTGTGTCTCCAGTATATTTTCCCCCCTTTTAAATCCCCATTTTCCTTATGATTTTTTTTTTCCAACTTAAAGATATAACCATTTTAATGTTCTTCATTATCTCTAATCTTTCCAAGTGTTCCTTCCTTAATTGCAATCTGGCATATGTCCTTGTTTGGATTTTGTTTCATCAGGATGTTTTATCTTTTCTAACTTCTGTTCCTGAGTTTTCAGTGTTTTTTTTTTTGTTTTGTTTCTTTGAGATGGAGTCTCGCTCTGTCACCCAGGCTGGAGTGCAGTGGCACGATCTCGGCTCACTGCAACCTCTGCCTCCCAGGTTCATGCGATTCTCCTGCCTCAGCCTCCCAAGTAGTTGGGATTACAGGCACCTGCCACCACACCTGTCTAATTTTTTTTTTTTTTTTTTTGAGATGAAGTCTCTGTCAGGAGTGCAATGGCATGATCTCGGCTCACCGCAACCTCCACCTCCCGGGTTCAAGCAATTCTCCTGCCTCAGCCTCCTGAGTAGCTAGGATTACAGGCATGCACCACCACACCCGGCTAATTTTTGTATTTTTAGTAGAGATAGGGTTTCACCATGTTGGCCAGGCTGGTCTTGAACTCTTGACCTCAAGTGATCCACCTGCCTTGGCCTCTCAAAGTGCTGGGATTACAGGCATGAGCCACCATTCCTGGCCCAAGTTTTTATTTTCATGAGGGTTTCCCAAAGCACTAGCACCAGCAATGAAACAGATTTTTAATAATAGTAACAGCAGGTTTTGGAGAATTTGCATAATCACCCTTCATATCGGGGATCTCATTCATAGAAATGACAGCCTTATTCACAAATAAGGATGGGGATATCTTTGTCCATTCAGACTGCTATAACAAAACACCTTAGACTGGATAATTTATAAACAACAGTAATTTATTGCTGACAGTTTTGGAGACAAGTCCAAGATCAAGGCACCAGCAGATTAGGTGTCTGGTGAGGGCTTGCTGTTTGCTTCCAAGGTGCCTTCTTGCTGTGTTCTCACATAGCAAAAGGGCAAAAAGCTCCCCAACCCTCTTTTATAGGGGCACTAATCCCACTTATGAGCGCCAGAACCCTCATGCCCTAATCACCTCCTAAGGGCCCCACCTCTAAAAACTGTCATATTGAGTATTAGATTCCAACATATGAATTTAAGGGGGGGATACCACCAACATTCAGACTATAGCAGTGGATATATTTGTTTACCAGCTAACTGGCACCAGGAAATGGTTGTAGTGTAAGCAGTTTAAAATTGACTCATTTCTCCAGCTGTTTATTCATTTGTTTAAATTTAGGAGGGTTCACATTATTTCAAAAGTTGGACAAAGAATTTATAACAGGCCAGGCATAGTGGCTCATGCCTGTAATCCCATTGTTTTGGGAGGCTGAGGTGGGCGGATCACTTGAGGCCAGAAGTCAAGACCAGACATGGCAAAACCCTGTCTCTACTAAAAATACAAAAATTAGCCAGGCATGGTGGAGCACACCTGTAATCCCAGCTATTCAAGAGGCTGAGGGAGGAGAATCACTTGAACCTAGAAGGCAGAAGTTGCAGTGAGCCGAAATCACACCACTGCACTCCAGCCTGCATGACACAGCAAGTCTCTGTAACAATAAAAAAAAATTTATATAACACTATGCTTTCTTTTTTTTTTTTTTGAGACGGAGTCTTGCTGTCGCCCAGGCTGGAGTGCAGTGGTGCAATTTCAGCTCACTGCAGGCTCCACTCCCCGGGGTTCACGCCATTCTCCTGCCTCAGCCTCCCGAGTAGCTGGGACTACAGGCACCCGCCACCTCGCCCAGCTAATTTTTTGTGTTTTTAGTAGAGACGGGGTTTCACCGTGTTAGCCAGGATGGTCTCGATCTCCTGACCTCGTGACCCGCCTGCCTTGGCCTCCCAAAGTTCTGGGATTACAGGCGTGAGCCACCGTGCCCGGCCAACACTATGCTTTCTTTTATAACAAATATTACACTAATTCATGTAATAGGAACTTGCACTGAATGTGACTAATGTGTATTGAGGAATACTGAGAGTGTAGGAAGTGATTGTTTTCAACAGTCTCAGATACTAACTGATGAATAAAAGATGAACAAATGAACAATGAAAACATATCAGCTATGTTTTTACCATACCAATCCCACGAGTAGCCATTTTGTTTAGATGGATTTTTTTTTAAAAAGGTCAGTTTAAAAAGGTAATTTGGCCAGATTCCTTTTTAATTCAGGCATATTTCCCTTCAGGAGGAATCAGTCTACATATTTTATTTGATTTGAGAATATTTGCACTCTACCCCTTAGCCTTTCTTTTTTTTTTTTTTTGAGACAGAGTCTCACTCTGTCACCCAGGCTGGAGTGCAGTGGCGCAATCTTGGCTGACTGCAACCTCTGCCTCCTGGGTTCAAGTGATTCTCCTGCCTCAGCCTCCTGAGTAGCTGGGACTACAGGTGCTTGCCACCATGCCTGGCTAATTTTTGTTTGTATTTTTAGTAGAGACAGGGTTTCACCCTGTTAGCCAGGATGGTCTCAATCTCCTTACCTCGTGATCTGCCTGCCTCGGCCTCCCAAAGTGCTGGGATTACAGGCGTGAGCCACTGCGCCCAGCCTTAGCCTTTCTTAATGAACTCACTTGATCAATGCCCAGACATATAAAGCTAAAAAGATTTTAAATTCTGGTTAAAAATACACTTGCTGCATACATGCCAGACTATGTAGTAAGCGCTGACCAGTTAAACCTGACTCTGAATAGGCATTTAACGGAAGAGATACACAAATGCATGTACATGTGCACCTGTGCATAACACATACACACACATTTTCTGTGAGGATTACAGAGAAATGTGTTAGGTAGCTCAGAAATTCCCTCCTGGCTTTGTTGAAGTATGCTAACTTACCATTCTTTGCCAGAGCTCTGTACTCTGAGGCTTAGGCTTGATTCAAAGCAGGTCTTGAAGTTTGGAGTTGAGAATAGCTCAAAGCCTTGTGAACAGATTATTTTAAAACTATCTCGAATTCTGGTGCTCAGGCGATCCTCCTACCTCTGCCTCCCAAAGTGCTGGGATTATAGACATAATCCCCCCAAAAAAGAACATAATTACCATCTTAACTATTTGTAAGTGTACATTTCAGTAGTTTAAGTATATTCATATGGTTGCAAAAGAGATCTCCAGGACTTTTTCATCTTGCAAAACTCAAACACTATACCCATTAGACAGTAACTCCCCCTTTCTCTCCTTCCCCAGCCCCTGGTAACCCCATTCTACTCTGTTTCTATGGATTTGACTAGAATCATACAGTATGTGGCTGGGTGCGGTGGCTCATGCCTGTAATCCCAGCACTTTGGGAAGCTGAGGCGGGCGGATCACCTGAAGTCAGGAGTTCGAAACCAGCCTGGCCAACATGGTGAAACCTCGTCTCTACTAAAAAATACAAAAGTTAGCCGGGCGTGGTGCAGGCACCTTAATCCCAGCTACTTGGGAGGCAGAGGCAGGAGAATCGTTTGAACCTGGGAAGCAGAGGTTGCAGTGAGCTGAGATCAAGCCATTGCACTCAAACCTGGGGGACAAGAGTGAGACTTCTCTCAAAAAAAAAAAAAAAAAGACTCATACAGTATGTGTTTTTGTGACTGGCTTATTTCATGTAACATAGTGTCCTCACGACCAGGCATGGTGGCTCATGCCTGGAATCCCAGCACTTTGGGAGGCTAAGGTGGGAGGATCCCTTGAACCCAGGAGGTCGAGGCTGCAATAAGCTGGATTTGTGCCACTGCCCTCCAGCCGGGGTGACAGAGCAAGACCCATTCTCAATAATAATAATAATAATAAATGTCCTCAGGGTTCATCTACCTTGTAACATGTAGCAGGATTTTATTCCTTTTTAAGGTTGAATGATATTCCATTTTATGTATATACCACATTGTGTTTACCCATTCATCTGTTGATGGACACTTGAGTTGCTTTCACCTTATTGTAAATGTAAATGTTAATGTACATGTTGGTGCTGCTATGTACATGGGTATACAAAGATATCTTCAAGACCCTGCTTTCAATTTGTTTTTTTTTTTTTTTGAGACCATCTCACTCTGTCACTCAGGTTGGAGTGGCACAATTTCTGCTCACTGCAACCTTTGCCCCCAGGTTGCAGCTATTGTGCCTCAGCCTCCCAAGTAGCTGGGATTACAGGCACCCACCACCACACCCAGCTACTTTTTGTATTTTTAGTAAAGATGGGGTTTTGCCATGTTGGCTAGGCTGGTCTCGAACTCCTGACCACTTGCCTCGGCCTCCCAGAATGCTGGGATTACAGGCATGACCCACCACACCTGGCCTCTGCTTTCAATTTTTTTGAATGTATACCCAGAGCATCATGTGGTAGTTCTAGGTCTGTGTGGGTTTTTTTTTTTTTTAGAGACAGGACCTCGCTATGTTTCCCAGGCTGGAGTGCAGTGGCTTTTCACAGGCACAGATCCCACTACTGATCAGCACAGGAGTTTTGGCTGACCTGGGCTGGCTCACCCCTTCTTAGGCAACCTGGTAATCCCCCGCTCCTGGGAGGTCACCATATTGATGCTGAACTTAGTGTGGAGACCCAATCAGCATAGTGCACTACAGTCCAGAACTCCTGGGCTCAAGCGATCCTCCCGCCTCAGCCTCCCAAGTAGCTGAGACTACATGCTCACACCACCACAACTGGCAGTAGTTCTAGTTTTAATTTTTTGAGGAACTGTTTTCAATCATGATCGCATCATTTTACGATCCCTTCAATAGTGCACAAGATTTCCCATTTCTCCACATACTCACCAACAGTTGTCATCTTCTGTTTTTTGATAGTAGCCATCCTAATGGATGTGAGGTGGTATCTCATTGTGGCTTTGATTTTTTTCTTTGATAATTAGTGGATGTTGAGCATCTTTTCATGTGCTTGTTAGCTATTTTTATATCATTGGAGAAGTATCTATTCAAATTCTTTGCCCATTTTTTTAAATCAGTTGTTTAGTTTTTTTTTCTAGAGACAGGGTCTCCCTCTGTCACCCAGGGTGGAGTGCAGTGGTACAATCATAGCTCACTGCAGCCTCAAGCTCCGTGACTCAGGTGATCCTCCCACCTCAGCCTCCTAAGTAGCTAGGACTACAGATGCACACCACCACATCCAGCTAGATTTTTATTTCTTGTAGAGACAGGATCTTGCTGTGTTGCCAAGGTTGGTCTTAAACTCCTGGCCACAATTAACTCTCCCACCTTGGCCTCCCAAAGCACTAGGATTACAGACGTAGTCACCATGCCTCGCCAGATTTTTTTATTGTTGAATTGTAGTTCTTTATGTATTCTGGATATTAACCCCATTTCAGATATATGATTTGCAAGTATTTTCTCCCATTCTGTGGATTGTGTTTTCACTCTGTTGTTTCTATTCTTTGATGTACATTTTTAAAAAATTTAATGTAGGCTGGGCACGGTAGCTTGTGCCTGTAATTTCAGCACTTGGGAGGCTGAGGCAAGCAGATTACCTGAGGTCAGAAGTTCAAGACCAGCCTGGCCAGTGTGGCAAAACCCCATCTCTACTAAAAATACAAAAAGAAAAAAAAAATTAGCCACGCATGGTGGCACATGCCTGTAGTCCAGCTACTGAGGGGGCTGAAGCACGAGAATTGCTTGAACCCGGGAGATGGAGGTTGCAGTGAGCACAGATCATGCCACTGCACTCCAGCCTGGATGACAGAGCAAGACTCCGTCTTAAAAAAAAACACCACCACCAAAATGGATCTAGTTCCATTTGTCTACGTTTGCTTTTGTTTCTTGTGCTTTTGGTGTCAGCCAAGAAATCACTGGCAAAGCTAATGTCATGAAGCTTTTCCTGTATGTTTTCTTCTAGAAGTTTTATAGCTTAAGGCCTTTCCTTAGGTCTTTAATCCATATGGTGTTGATTTTTGTATATGACATAAGGTAAGGGTCCAACTTAATTCTTTTGCTATTTCGATATCCAGCTTTCTCAACATTATTTGTCGAAGAGACCCCCATTGGGTGGTCTTGGTATGCTTGTCAAAATCATTTGATTATATAGTGAGGGTTTATTTCTGGGTTTTCTTTTTTTCTTTTTTTTTTTTTTATTACTATACTTTTAAGTTCTAGGGTACATGTGCACAACGTGCAGGTTTGTTACATATGTATACATGTGCCATGTTGGTGTGCTGCACCTGTTAACTCGACAGTTACATTAGGTATATCTCCTAATGCTGTCCCTCCCCCCTCCCCCCACCCCACA
>NW_026652277.1:90338267-90387614 GCF_009828535.3 Hylobates moloch | reverse complement strand
TAAAAGTGTTCCTTTTCTCCACATCCTCTCCAGCACCTGTTGTTTCCTGACTTTTTAATGATCACCATTCTAACTGGTGTGAGATGGTATCTCATTGTGGTTTTGATTTGCATTTCTCTGATGGCCAGTGATGATGAGCATTTTTTCATGTGCCTGTTGGCTGCATAAATGTCTCCTTTTGAGAAGTGTCTGTTCATATCCTTTGCCCACTTTTTGATGGGGTTGTTTGATTTTTTCTCGTAAATTTGTTTAAGTTCTTTATAGATGCTGGATATTAGCCCTTTGTCAGATGGGTAGATTGTAAAAATTTTCTCCCATTCTGTAGGTTGCCTGTTCACTCTGATGGTAGTTTCTTTTGCTGTGCATAAGCTCTTCAGTTTAATTAGATCCCATTTGTCAATATTGGTGTTTGTTGGCATTGCTTTTGGTATTTTATTCATGAAGTCATTGCCCATGCCTGTGTCCTAAATGGTGTTGCCTAGGTTTTCTTCTAGGGTTTTTTATGGTTTTAGGTCTAACATGTAAGTCTTTAATCCATCTTGAATTAATTTTTGTATAATGTGTAAGGAAGGGATCCAGTTTCAGCTTTCTACATATGGCTAGCCAGTTTTCTATTTCTGGGTTTTCTATTCCACTGGTCTATGTATCTGTCTTTGTGCCAGTACCATGCTGTTTTGATTACTGTAGCTTTGTAAGTGTTTGAAATCAAGAAGTATAAGGCCTCTAACCATGTTCTCTTTTCAAAATTGTTTTGATTATTTGGGGTCCCTTGTGATTCCATACAAATTTTAGGATGAAATTTTCTATTCCTAAAAAAAAAAAAAAAAAAAAAATCCATGGCAATAACCTTCTAAATAAATTACAACAAAATAAAGGTATATGTAAATGAAGTGAGTAATATTTAACAGAGCAACAAGTGACCTAGCTAGGTCCATTTTAGGAGAGAGTCTGGGTCAAGTTGGGGGTGGGGGCTTTGTAATATCAAGAGGGGAGACCTGAGATCAGTATAAAAGGGATTAAAGTGGTCATAGGAGCTCCAGCACTTCTGAAGGCTAAACATAGCTGAAGTTTTGCTCACTAGTTTGATCTCAACAAGTGCCAGTGAATTAAGTTATTGGAAATCTCACTGGATCTATGTGCATTAATACTTAGGCATGTTCTTTTGTTGGCCTAGGTAAGTTGCCTGGGAATTTTAGTAATTGTCCCTGCTATCTGCATACATTGCTCTCCTCTCCCAAGGAAAGGTAAGGCATTGGCCATGGAGGCTTTAGCCCATCCAGAGTGGGTAGTAGAAGCAGAATTGAGAAGTGACTATCAAAAATTTCCATGTGGTAAAAGTTGACATGTAGATTATACCAAATTAGGAGAAAAAAAATATCAGACAGAATATTTATGAACCAGCCAGGCACAGTAGCTCACTCATGTAATCCTGGCACTTTGGGAGGCCGAGGTATGCAGATCGCCTGGGCAACGTGACAAAACCCTGTCTCTACAAAAAAAAAAAAGAAGAAGAAAAAGACTTATGAACCCGTATATCATTTTTATCAGTTTGTTTTGCAGAGACTTAAAACATGCTCATAATGGCCTCTTGTTCTTCCTTAGGGAGTTCAGTAAAAGAAAGCAGGAGATCACTGTCCTGGTTTCTAGGATGCAAAAGGATGACTAATTCACAGGACTGTAGGACTTAACATGGCTTAGATGTAAAGTACATTCCAGTGCTTAGGGAATTCAGTGAAACCGTTGTTATGAGATGATATTCTATATGAAAGGAAAGAGAAATGGATTACAGCCATGCCACCCTTACCAGCAACTTAATTCTCCTGATAAGGAGTTGGGGAGAATCAAATAATATGTCTTATTGAGGTCCTACTGTTTAGCAGATGCTGCTGCATTTGCTCACTATACTGAGAAATATTCTTTTGGGGCCGGGCGCAGTGGCTCATGCCTGTAATCCCAGCAGTATAGCGGATCACGAGGTCAGGAGTTGGAGACCAGCCTGGCCAGCATGGTGAAACCTCATATCTACTAAAAATACAAAAAATTAGCCGGGCATGGTGGCGCATGCCTATAGTCCCAGCTACTAGGGAGGCTGAGGCAGGAGAATTGCTCGAACCCAGCAGGTGGGGATTGCAGTGAGCCAAGATTGCACCACTGCACTCCAGTCTGGGCGACAGAGCGAGACTCCATCTCAAAAAAAAAAAAAAGAAAAGAAAAGAAATAATCTTTTAGTATTTATTCCGAGATCTGATATTATTTCAAAGAATCTTTTTCTTGATCTGCCTTATATGACATGGATCCTTATGTTAATGAAACTTTTGTATATTTGCAGAGCTCTCGATGTTCTGAAGTATGAGGAAGTTGACATGGATTCATTAGCCAAGGCTGTTCCAGAGCCCTTGAAGAAGTATACTAAATGTAGAGAGCTGGCTGAAAGACTGAAAATAGAAGGTAGAAAATAATTTTTGACTTACCATACCTTTATCATTTGTGCAAATTATGAAGAGACAACAGATCCATTATTACTGTTGCACCAGCATAGGGTTAGCTTCTGTGCTCTTCAAAAGTGTGGTCCTCAGCTAACAGCATTGCAACACCTACAAGCTTGTTAGAAATACAGAATCTTGGCTGGGCGCGGTGGCTAACGCCTATAATCCCAGCACTTTGGGAGGCTGAGGTGGGCTAATTTCTTGAGCCTGGGCATTCTGGACCAGCCTGGCCAATATGGCAAAACCCTGTCTCTACAAAAAAAATACAAAAAATTAGCTGGATGTGAAGGTACATGCCTGTAGTGCCAACTACTATGGAGGCAGAGGTGGGAGGATTGCTTGAGGCTGGGAGGTGGAGGTTGCAGTGAGCCAAGATCGCTGTACTCCAGCCTGGGTGACAGAGCAAGATGACATCTTAAAAAAAAAATTAAAAAAAAGGAAATAGACTCTCAGGCTTCACCTCAGACCCACTGAGAATCTATATTTAAACATGCTTTTCAGGTGATTTACATGTACATTTCAAATAAGTGGTACTGCAGAGTCCTCCTATAAATATATATATATGTGTGTGTGTGTGTATATATATATATATATATTTTTTTTTTTTAATTTTTTTTTTTTTTTTTAGAGTTTCCTTCTTCTTGCCCAGGCTGGGGTGCAGTGGCATGATCTTGGCTCACTGCAACCTCCGCCTCCCAGGTTCAAGTGATTGTCCTGCCTCAGCCTCTTGAGTAGCTGGGATTACAGGCATGCACCACCACGCCTGGCTAATTTTTTGTATTTTTAGTGGACACGGGGTTTCACCATGTTGGCCAGGCTGGTCTCGAACTCCTGGCCTCAGGTGATCTGCCTGCCTCGGCCTCCCAAAGTGCAGGGATTACAGGCATGAGCCACTGCACCTGGCCAAAAATAAATATTTTTTATAGGAGGGCTCCACAGTACCACTTATTTGAAATGTGCATATATGTGTGTGTGTGTGTGTGTGTGTTTTGGTTTTTTCTTTTTTGAGATGGAGTTTTACTCTTGTTGCCCAGGCTGGAGTGCAATGGTGCAATCTTGGCTCACTGCAACCTATACCTCCCAGGTTCAAACAATTCTCCTGCCTCAGCCTCCCAAGTAGCTGGGGTTACAGGGCCCCGCCACAAGGCCCAGCAAATTTTTGTATTTTTAGTAGAGACAGGGTTTCATCACATTGGCCAGGCTGGTCTCAAACTCCTGACCTCGGGTGATCTGCCCACCTTGGCCTCCTGAAGTGCTGGGATTACAAGTGTGAGCCACTGCATCCAGCATATATATATGTTTATATATTTTTTTAACCCTGAACTTTCTTTTTATACTCTCCCCACCTAATGTTTTAATAATGAGAAAAATAATACTATCTTTGGCTTTGACAGTATACTGAAATACTCTACCATTGACAAATACTTACTTTGTATCAATACTCTTGGTCAGTTTATAGACCATCAAAGCCACAGGTGTCTTTGGTAGTTGCTCTGCATTTTTTTAAGTTTTTCATAATGAAAATTTTTATTATGAAAATACTGAAGCTGGGCGTAGTGGCTCACGCCTGTAATCCCAGCACTTTGGGAGGCTGAGGTGGGCAGATCACCTGAGGTCAGAAGTTCGAGACTAGCCTGGCCAACATGGTGAAACCCCATCTCTACTAAAAATACAAAAGAGTTAGCTGAGCATGGTGGCGGGCACCTATAATCCCAGCTACTCAGGAGGCTGAGGCAGGAGAATTGCTTGCACCCAGGAGACGGAGGTTGCAGTGAGCCGAGATCGCACCATTGCACTCCAGCCTAAGCAACAAGAGCGAGACTTCATCTTAAGAAAAAAAGAAAAGAAAATACTGAGAATAATATTGGCTTTTGCATTTTGATAGAAGGTGTTTTTTCATGGGTGTAAAATGATGTAGTGAAAAAGGCAGGGAACAGGATAACATGGTGAGAAGGGAAGACAAAGTTGGATGATGGTGTGCCGTTCAAACAGGAAAAGACTGTGCTCTTTGGGAACCAGCCAGAATGGTGATCATGCTGCATTCCTTCTAGCAGTGGCATTTTCTTTTCTTTCTTTTTTTTTTTTTTTTTTTGAGACGGAGTCTCACTTTGTCGCCCAGGCTGGAGTCCAGTGGCGCGATTTTGGCTCACTGCAACCTCCACCTCCTGGGTTCAAACAATTCTCCTGCCTCAGCCTCCTGAGTAGCTGGGAGTACAGGCATGCGCCACCACGCCTGGCTAATTTTTTTATTTTTAGTAGAGACAGGGTTTCACTATTTGGCCAGGCTGGTCTTGAACTCCTGACTTCAGGTGATCCACCTGCCTCAGCCTCCCAAAGTGCTGGGATTACAGGCATGAGCCACTGCTCCTGGCCTTTTTTTTTTTCTTTTTTTCTCTTCTTTTTTTTTTTTTGAGACAGAGTCTTACTCTGTCACCCTGTCGCCCAGGCTGGAGTGCAGTGATGCAATCTCAACTCACTGCAACCTCGGCCTCCCGGGTTCAAGCCATTCTCCTGCCTCAGCCTCCCAGGTAGCTGGGACTATAGGCGTGCACCACCACACCTGGCTAATTTTTGTATTTTTTTAGTAGAGATGGTGTTTCACCATGTTGGCCAGGCTGGTCTCAAACACCTGACCTCAGATGATCTGCCCACTTCGGCCTCCCAAAGTTGTTGGGATTACAGGCGTGAGCCACCATACCCAGCCAGCATTTTTTTCAGTTCCACAAAGGCCTATCACCTTACAATGCTTTGGATGTCTGTGTAGGATGACCCAAGTGTTACCTACCATTCCATCACACAAGTTTACAAAAGTCTAGCAACAAAAGGAAACTCATCAGAAACTCTAGAATTATTCTTCCAAATGATTAAACACTAGCAATATATTAAGGTAGAAGAAGGATCGTTGACCTGTTATTTTACCATCCCAATTTCTCTATTGAGTAAAAATTTCTTTATTAAACACTTAGGGCTGTTAGCTCTGGGGAAGAGTGATTATATATTTTAAACTTGGTTTGCAGTTTAACTTTGTTCAATAAATCGTCAGGTTCAGGTTAGGATAATCCAGAAAAATTATCATTAACTTGTTTATAGGAAGCCCTGACTTCAGACGTTGAATAGCTACTGTTTTTACTTGTTCTTTAAAGACTCTGGCATATATAAAGACTCTCATAACTATCATGGCTTAAAAAAAAAAACTATACTGGATTGAAATATAACACGTATCAGTGGTTTTCAGATTGCTACCTGAATCCCTCCAGCAGACAAAACATTTCTTGAGGGCATAAATCAGTGTCAGATTCTTTGTATTCTCTCTCTTGTTTTGTTATATGTGAATATATATAACATTATACCCTTATATACCTTTAGCATATGCATTACCTCATATATTCCATGATACCTTGAAGAGTCTATTCATGAGTCATAACATTATATTACAATTTGCTGTACTAATTTATTATATTACAATATTATATAAGCTATTTACATGCATTATTTCATTTGATACTTAGAACTGCCCTGTGAAAGACAGATATTAGCATTGTTGTCCCAGTTTTACAGGTAAGTGGTAATTGCCCAAGATCACACAGTTGGTGAGTGGCAGAGCTGGAGCTGGAACCTACCTTGTCTGATTGCAAATCCTGTGTACTTCACAACTATTCTTTGTTGCCATAAAGACCCTCAGAAGTCATCTGGGCCAGCCCTGGCAATTTCTAGAAAAAGAAGCTAAGTCCCAAAATGATGATGATGTGCGCATAGTCAGAGGGTAATTCATTGTTGGAGTCAGACACAGAGATGAGATGTTCTGGCTGCCAGTCAAGTGATGGAAGATGCTACCAAAACCTCAGAGGACTCCCTTTCTTGAACAGGACAGAATAAGCACCTCAATTTAGGTTTTAAAACAGATTTTTAATTTAATTTTCTAAGAGCAGAATGCTTTAAACAAAATAATTGCTGAATTATCTTCCTAACATCACTTTTGAAGGATCCCTTAACTAAATTATTTAAATTATGTTTTGTCAACTAAGAAGCTTTACTTTTAAAATTTATAGCTCTATATGAAGATAATTCAAAAAACCATTTTCTTAGAGAAGTAGCTTATCTCAGCTGGGTATGGTGGCTCATGCCTATAATCCCAGCACTTTGGGAGGCCAAGGTGGGTGGATCATGAGGTCAGGAGTTCGAGACCAGCCTGGCCAACATGGCGAAACCCCGTCTCTACTAAAAATACAAAGATTAGCCGGGCGTGGTGGTGCACGTCTATAATCCCAGCTACTCAGGAGGCTGAGGCAGGAGAAATTGCTTGAACCTGGGACGTGGAGGTTGCAGTGAGCCGAGATTGCGCCACTGCACTCCAGCCTAGGCAACAAGCAAGACTCCGTCTCAAAAAAAGAGAAATAGCTTATCTCTAGGACATAAAATTTAACCTCACAGCCTGTTGAGAAAAATGTTCCAACCAAGATTTGCACTGACAGCGGAAGCAAATTCTTTTTTTTTTTTTTTTTTTTGAGACGGAGTCTCGCTCTGTCGCCCTGGCTGGAGTGCAGTAGCGCTATATCGGCTCACTGCAACCTCTGCCTCCCAGGTTCAAGCAATTCTCCTGTCTTAGCCTCCCGAGTAGCTGGGATTACAGGTGGATGCCACCGTGCCTGGCTAATTTTTTATATTTTTAGTAGAGATGGCATTTCACGATGTTCCCCATGCTGGTCTCGAACTCCTGAGCTCAGACTATCCACCCGCCTCGGCCTCCCAAAGTGTTAGTATTACAGGCATGAGCCACCATGCCTGGCCACAAATTCTTTTTTTACTTTTAATTTTCCAGATATTTGAAAAGGACATGCACTAAACTACTAGACAGAATGTTGTAGTTAATATGCAAGACACTCCATTTATCTTAGCTTCAGTTTCCTCCTATGTAAAAGGGAACGCCTACCCAACCCATCACATGAAGTGAGTGTTGAATGAGATGATGTACACAAAAGCTTTTTGTAAATTGTAAGAGGCTACATAAATGTAAGTTGTTAGTATAATGTAATCTGGGTACTATAACATGATTCTGATTTTGTTCACCAGCCACTTATGAATCAGTGTTGTTTCATCAGCTACAAGAAATAAAGGAAGTTCAGCAAGATGAAGCTCTCCAACTGCCAAAAGACCTAGATTATTTGACTATCAGGGATGTGTCTTTGTCCCATGAAGTTCGAGAGAAACTACATTTTAGTCGTCCACAGACGGTAAGAAAATAGGCAGGGGAATAGAAACAAATTATAGATAAAGATTCAGTGCTTTAATTTTTTAGACCTGGGGTTACAATGGCCATATAACTAATGTTTTATTTAGTAATAAGAAACTTCCAGCCTGGGCAACACAGCAAGACCCCATCTCTACAAAAATACAAAAATTAGCTGGGCATGGTGGCATGCACCTGCAGTGCCAGCTACTCGGGAGGCTGAGGTGGCAGATACCTGAGCCCAAGACACTGAGGCTGTAGTGAGCCATGATTGCACCACTGCACTCCAGCCTGGGAAACAGAGCGAGACCCTGTCTCAAAAAAAAAAAAAAAAAGAAACTTGACCTCAGATGTTTTTCTTATGTTTCTAAGACAGATGTTGGTATGTTTGTATGAGAGATGATAAAGCTTAACTTTAACTAAATAACTGGAAGTCAAGAATTGGTTTGATTGGAACTATTCTCTAGTCCCAACCATGTGACAAAGCATCAGAGCAAACTATGCAAGATAGTGCATGTGTATGGCTTAAAGGAAACCATACTAGGTTAAAATATAACTCATATTCGTGGTTTTCAAGTCACTACTTGGAGTCCTCCCTAGGAGTTCCATAGTGTTGCCTTGGGAACTAATGGGAGAAAGAGGGGAGCCAAAAAGTGCCCCCACCACATGCTTCAGACTAATTGTGAGAGGGTGTATGCGTGTTCCTTTGTGTAAACAAATAAACCTTTAATTTACTATATAGTAATTAGTTTTGGGCTTCTAATAAATGTTTAAAGACTGATAAACTGTACTTACTGACTCTGAGATACACTTTTCTCCACATTTTAACATCTCTGAAATTGCATCTTTTTTTTTTTGAAATGGAGTCTCACTCTGTCACCAGGCTAGAGTGCAGTGGAACGATCTTGGCTCACTGCAACTGCTGCCTCCTGGGTTCAAGTGATTCCCCTACCTCAGCCTCCCAAGTAGCTGGGACTACAGGTGCATGCCACCACACTCGGCTAATTTTTTTTTGTACTTTTAGCAGAGACAGGGTTTCACCATGTTGGCTGGGATGGTCTCGATCTCCTGACCTCATGATCCGCCCGCCTTGGCCTCCCAAAGTCCTGGGATTACAGGCGTGAGCCACCACACACGGCCAATTGCATCTTTAATATCTCAAAAATTGATGGTGTGTCACAGTTTAATGGGCATTTTTTTTTTTTAGTAGTGGTTCATAAAACAAAGGGGCATATTACAAAAATATAGACTGTAGAAAAATTTGAAAAAAACTATTTTTACAGGGAGGAGTGATTTCATTAATATAAGATGGTATTCGTAGCAACAGTCATCATGGAAACCAGGAAAATAAGCCTTAAATTTTATGACTTTGTCCCTTCCTATTGATTTCAGGTTATGTTTGTATGGATTATCATAGGCTATACTGCCACACTGTCCAACATGATAGCCACTCGCCAACTATGGTTTTACATTAATTAAAATTAAATAGGCCAGGTGCAGTGGCATGCACCTATAGTCCCAGCTACTTGGGAGGCTGAGGTGGGAGGATCGCTTGAGCCCAGGAGGTAGAGGCTGCAGCAAGTCATGATTGTACCACTACACCCCAGCCTGGGTGACAGAGTGAGACCCTGTCTCAAATAAAAAAAAAAAGAAAGAAAAAGAAAAAAATTAAATAAAATGTAAAATTCAGCTCCTTAGTCTTACTAGCCACATTTCAAGTGCCCAGTAGCCACATATGACTAGTGGCTACCATATTGGACACTGCATTATTGCAGTGCACATGTTATAGAAGATTTCCATCATCATAGAAAGTTCAGTTGGACAGCACTGGTCATAGGAGTTCAGAACCCCTTGCCCACAATTCCATAATACAAAAGGCTCTGGCAGAAGTTTGCCACAAGCTCATTTGGTAGCAAAACTGAGCTTAGCTCAAAAGAGGCTATATGGTTTTTATACTGTTTAGAGTGAATATTCATACCTTTCACTGTAAAAATACACTGCAGAAATATTAATAGGATTAAAAATGTGGGGTGCTGCCCCACACACTGCTGAGGCTGTTACATTATGTACCGCCTCAAGGATTATATATATCTTTTTTTTTTTTTTTTTTTTTTTTTTGAGATGGAGTCTCGCTCTGTCGCCCAGGCTGGAGTGCAGTGGCGCTATCTCGGCTCACTGCAAGCTCCGCCTTCCGGGTTCACACTATTCTCCTGCCTCAGCCTCTCCGAGTAGCTGGGACTACAGGTGCCCGCCACCACGCCCGGCTAATTTTTTGTATTTTTAGTAGAGACGGGGTTTCACTGTGGTCTCGATCTCCTGACCTCGTGATCCGCCCGCCTCGGCCTCCCAAAGTGCTGGGATTACAAGCGTGAGCCACCGCGCCCAGCCGGATTATATATATCTTATTACAAAAACATATGGCCTCAAGGATTTCATTTCATTTTTTTTTTTGAGAGAGGGGCTTACTCTGTCACCCAGGCTGGAGTGCAGTGGCATAATCACAGCTCACTGCATTCTCGACCTCCCAGGCTCAAGTGATCCTCCCACCTTTGTTTTCTGAGAGGCTAGTACTACAAGTGTGCACCACCATGCTAACTTAATTTTTTTTTATTTTCTGTAGAGACAGAGTCCCACTATTTTGCCCAGGCTGGCCTCAAGAATTTCAAATAAGGGACTACGGACCTATATTTGAAGAAAGGAACTTGATTACAGTTTTTCTTAGTTTAATGGGATGAAAAAGTAGATACTCTAACATCTATTAGTTGTGTAATCTTGCACAAGCTATTTTAACATTTCTGTGCTTCAGTTTCCCATTTGTAAAATGAAGACATAAATAATAATATTTCCTTTATCTACTTTACAAGGAAATACATTAAGATAATACATCAAAATAATAATTAAGAAAATATTGTATAAACTATACCATACAGATTGTTATTTGGAGGAAAATAGATTTGATTTGACATAGCATAGCTCACTTAGTTTCTCTTGTGGTATTGATTCTTAGATCGGGGCTGCTAGTCGCATACCTGGAGTAACACCTGCTGCCATCATCAATCTGCTGAGATTTGTGAAGACCACTCAACGAAGACAGGCAGCTATGAATGAATCATCCAAGACTGATCGATACTTATGTGATGCAGACAGACTTCAAGAGAGAGAGTTATAGCTTTCAGTTCATAAAAGATTTTTAAAGAGCATGTAAATAATTTGATCAATATAAGAATATAGATAAGGCCGGGCGTGGTGGCTCATGCTTGTAATCCCAGCACTTTGGGAGGCCGAGGCGGGTGGATCACGAGGTCAGGAGATCGAGACCACGATGAAACCCCGTCTCTACTAAAAATACAAAAAAATTAGCCGGGCGTGGTGGCGGGCGCCTGTAGTCCCAGCTACTCGGAGAGGCTGAGGCAGGAGAATGGCGTGAACCCGGGAGACGGAGCTTGCAGTGAGCCGAGATTGCGTCACTGCACTCCAGCCTGGGCGACAGAGCGAGACTCCGTCTCAAAAAAAAAAAAAAGAATATAGATAAAATAATTATTTAGCACTTATTAAAATAGCTTTATTAGGTTACTATGGGTTTGCCATTAATTTCTGAGTGGGACAGAAATTATAATTGTGCTTTTTTGTGTATATGAAAAAACTAGCCAGGCGCGGTGGCTCACGCTTGTAATCCCAGCACTTTGGGAGGCCGAGGCAGGCGGATCACGAGGTCAGGAGATCGAGACCACGGTGAAACCCCGTCTCTACTAAAAATACAAAAAATTAGCTGGGCGTGGTGGCGGGCGCCTGTAGTCCCAGCTACTCAGAGAGGCTGAGGCAGGAGAATGGCGTGAACCTGGGAGGCGGAGCTTGCAGTGAGCCGAGATTGTGCCACTGCACTCCAGCCTGGGTGACAGAGCGAGACTCCGTCTCAAAAAAAAAAAAAAAAAGAAAAAACTAGTAAACAATTTGTACTCTTTCTTTAAGGAGCTCTAATACAGATAACTTTGTGCAGTGTTCGTCAAAGAGAGAGATAGTGAACCTAAAACTGAACCTGGAAAAAAACTCAACATGCAGATTTGCCTACTCATAGGGACTTTGCCTATTAAGTCTACTAAATTAAAAGTCTTATCATTCAATGTGTTTTGAGAGTTAGTAATCTTTTGCTTGGTTATACTAGGCTAGGAAGCAATATTAAAGCCCTTAAATTCTCAAGACTAAAGACTTGAGATTATATAAAATTATCCAGAATCATTCAGCTAATACTATTGGAATATAGTATGTAGGGTGAAAGTTGACAGAAATCTGTACTTCTTCAGGAAATCCTCACTGGTAATTGTTTTGAACATTAATGAAAGCCCTATAAAATAGAAAGATTGGAAATCACCATTGTTTCCTGTTATCCACAGTGTGGATACTTATTTGGTGACCTAGTTATGGGAGAATTAAGTAACGTTAGTTATTTTGTATCATACCATAAAAATATTTTCTTAAGAAACTGTCATGGCCATCATTTCTTAACAGTGAAGACAGGTCCATAGTAACTGGTGAGTGGTGTTTCCCTGTTTTTAAGTCAGAATGACAGAAAAAACAGAATAGTGGTAGTACCCCTCTTCCTCTCCAGTTCTTCAGTGGTGTGTCTTCACAGGGGTTAGACTGGGATAGTCAGCTGGGTCTTTTGACTCAGATACCTCAACCATTCTGAATAGACTAAGGGATGAATACAGCCAAATGGGCCAGACAGCCCTGCTTGTCTCTGGAATTCCAACCCCAATCTCTGGTGTCAGCCTAGGGGAGAAGCTCCCGTGTCACCTTCGGGCCAAAGCAGGTACTCAGGAGAGTTCTAAGGGCCCCAAAGTCACTTTGGCTACAGATGTGTATGTTAAGCCTGATTATGGGTGTGAGGCAACCAAGTATCTTGTTACTATAATTGCATATGGCCACTTGGATGTAGCTTAGTTTTCATGGGTTTATTTTATCTAATTTTAGTCTTTCCAGAAAGCAAGAAGATTAGTAACAAGTAAAAAGTATTTGTAATGCCGGATAATTTAGGAATGATGAATTCTTTTTAATATTTGATTTAGTGATTTCAAAAGGTCGTAACTTTTAGTCATAGCTACTCCTGGGCAAAATTATTACAGAGACAATATTAATTACAATACCACGTTGTATATATATTTTGAAAAGAGGCTGGTTGCAGTGGCTCACGCCTGTAATCCCAGCACTTTGGGAGGCTGAAGCGGGTGGATAACCTGAAGTCAGGAGTTCAAGACCAGCCTGGCCAACATGGCAAAACCCCATCTCTACTAAAAATACAAAAATTAGCTGGGCGTGGTGGAGCAAGCCTGTAGTCCCAGCTACTCAGGAGGCCAAGGCAGGAGAATCGCTTGAACCCAGGAGGCTGAGGTTGCAGTGAGCCGAGATTGTGCCACTGCACTCCAGCCTGGGCGACAGAGTGAGACTCTGTCTCAAAAAAAAAAGAAAAAGAAAAGAAGGTATTTTGTGTTTTTGTGCTACCTGTTTAGCAAAATAGTGTCATTCATTGTTTCTAAACTTTTTTTTCTGATTAAATACAATAGTAAAAGCAATGAATGGAGTGCCTTTTGAATAGAATATAACAAAAATTTATCTTAAAGAAACAGGAGGTAACCGGGCGCAGTGGCTCACACCTGTAATCCCAGCACTTTGGGAGGTTGAGGCAGGCGCATCACGAGGTCAGGAGATCGAGACCATCCTGCCCAACATGGTGAAACCTCGTCTTTACTAAAAATATAAAAATTAGCTGGGTGTGTTGGCACGCGCCTGTAGTCCCAGCTACTCGGGAGGCTGGGGCAAGAGAATCACTTGAACTCAGGAGACAGAGGTTGCAGTGAGCCAAGATCATGCCACTGCACTCCAGCCTGGCAACAGAGTGAGACTCCGTCTCAAAAAAAAAAAAGAAACAGGAAGTTCAAATGTTTTGGGAGGTTCTTGACAGCTACAATTTGGGGCTAGTGACACTATACATATAAAGAAACGTTAAAGTTTCTTTGTAATGAAGGTTTGTAATGCTTTTATTCCATTACAATAGTAATTGTCTCACTGAAAAATGTTTCGTGGAAAATACGTATTTTAGATTCTATGATTTGCTTTAGGATGTGAACTCTTTATTTTTTAGAGACAGGGTCTCACTCTGTTGCCCAGGCTGTAGTGCAGTGGTACAATCATAGCTCACTGCAGCCTTGATCTCCTGGGCTCAAGTGATCCTTATGCCTCAACCTCCCAAGTGGCTGGGACTACAGGCACATGCCACCATGCCTGGATAAGTTTTACAAAAATTTTTTGTAGGAGTGAAGTCTCACGATGTTGCCCAGGCTGGTCTTGAACTTCTGGCCTCAAATGATCCTCTTGCCTTGGCCTCCCAAAGTGCTCAGATTACAGGCATGAGCCACCACACCTGGCCTGAAACCTCTTTAAATCCACAATGTTTGTATGTTAACTTAAACAAAATTACATCACTTAATATGTCAAAACAGCCTACCCTCTGGTGCTGCTAGCCAGAGGCACTACAGAATATGATGCCCGAGGAAGAAGTCAGCTAAAAATGTAACCTTACTCAATGTAGTTACTTCATAGAAATCCCATCACTGACAATAATCAGCTGCCTATGAAAGCTGGCCATACTTGTGACTTCCTCTATTCACCACAGACCAGACTGCCTAGCAGTTGAAAAAGCTGGGTATTTTTTCAATTCAATTCAACAGGAACACCAAAAAATAAGAAATGGCTAAGAAAGACTATGCATTTGTAAAATTACTGGGGGAGGAAGGATGAAGATATGAACCTATGCTAAATTAAACGATTATGGCCTTGAAAATGAAGTTCCTTTATAGCCAAGAGCTTAAATTTTGTTACTGATGGTTTTAAAAGTATTTTGTCATTTTTTAGTTTCAACCTAGATTGGAATAGCCATGGCTTTTCCACTTCAGAAATTTCAACTCCTAGAAGAATGCCCTGTCCAGAAGAAGTGGTCAGGAGTATCAGGAAAGCCACCAGCAGAGACTAGGGGTTTATTCTGATCTGGAAGAGCCACTTAACACTGGAATGCACACAGTGAAAATTAACTGTTCCTCTTACACTCCCTCTCCACAATACTTCTATTATTACACTGACTTCATTCTACCTTAATGTTTTTATTTTATGTTTTTATTTAGAGACAAGATCTCACTCTGCCACCCTGGCTGGAATGCAGTGGCATGGTTACAGCTCACTGCAGCCTCAACCTCCCTGGCTCAAGCTATTCTCCCACCTCAGCCCTCCAAGTAGCTGGGACTACAGGAGTGCACCACCATGCATGGCTAATTTTTAAGTTTTTTTAGACATGGGGTACTTACTGTGTTGCCCAGGCTGGTCTCAAAGTCCTGGGCTCAAGTAATCCTCCCTCTTCAGCCTCCTGTGTAGGTGATATTATACGCATGAGCCACCATGTGCCGGGCCCTACCTTAATGTTAATATCTGTCTACCTTAACAAGATATAAGCCTTGTCAATATAAGCAATATCACAGTTGTAGAAGCTCCTGCTTTTTAAATAGATTAATGAATACTACTAAAGGCAAGAAATGGTATTACTAAAACTCAAGTGAATAATTAAATGAGATTAAAATATTTGTGACAGGCCAGCACGGTGGCTCACGCCTTTAATCCCAGCACTTTGGGAGGCCAGGCAGATCACTTGAGCTCAGAAGTTCAAGACCAGCCTGGGCAACATGACAAAACTCCGTCTTTATGAAAAATACAAAAATTAGCCAAGCATGGTGGCACGTACCTGTTGTTCCAGCAACTTGGGGGCTGAAGCAGGAGAATCATTTGAGTCGGGGAGTTTGAGGCTGCAGTGAGTTGATAGCATGCCACCACACTCCAGCCTGGGCAACAGAGCGAGACCCTGCCTGAAAAAAAAGCCCGGGTGTGGTGGCTCACATCTGTAATCCAGCATTTTGGGATTACAGATCTGCCAGCGCAAGCAGATCACTTGAGGATAGGAGTTTGAGACCAGCTTGACCAACATGTTGAAACCCCATCTCTATTAAAATACAAAAATTAGCTGGGCATGGTGGTGTGCGCCTGTAATCTCAGCTACTCAGGCGGCTGAGGCACAAGAATCGCGTGAACCTGGTAGATGGAAGTTGCAATGAGCTGAGATCAAGCCACTGCACTCCAGCCTGGGTGACAGAGCAAGACTCTGTCTCAAAAAAAAAAAAAATTTGTACACTCATGTTCAAAGTAGCATTGATTCACAATAGCCAAAAGCTGGAAGTAACCCGAGTATCCACCAGTGAATGAAAGGATAAACAAAATGTGGTATATACATACAATGGAATATTATACAGCCTTAAAAAGGAAGGAAATTCATATACATGCTACAACATGGATAAACCTTGAAAAAGTTATGCTAAGCGAAATCAGCCAGTCACAAAAAGACAAATACTGTATGATTCCCTTTATAAGAGTTACCTGGAGCACTCAAATTCATAGAGACAGTAAAATGATGGTTACCAGGGCATGGGGGAGGGAGAAACAGGAAAATATTCTTTAGTGAGTACAGAATTTCAGTTTTTTTGTTTTGTTTTCGTTTTTGTTTTTGAGATGGAGCCTCGCACTGTCACCCAGGCTGGAGTGCAATGGTGTGATCTTGGTTCACTGCAACCTCTCAGTCTCCTGAGTCTGGGATTACAGGCGCATGCCACCATGCCCAGCTAATTTTTGTATTTTTAATAGAGACAGGGTCTCACATGTTGGCCAGGCTAGTCTCAAACTCCTGACCTCATGATCCGCCCACCTCGACCTCCCAAAGTGCTGGGATTACAGGAGTGAGCCACCATGCCCAGCCCAGAATTTCAGTTTTGCAAGGTGAAAAGAGTTCTGGAGATGGTTGATGGTTGATGGTGATGGTTGCACAACAATTTGAATATTTTAAATGCCAATGAACTGTTCATTTACAAATGGTTAGGATGGAATTTTTCTTTTTCTTTTTTTTTTCTTGAGACGGAGTCTCGCTCTGTCACTCAGGCTGGAGTGCAGTGGCGCTATCTCGGCTCACTGCAATCTCCACCTGCTGGGTTAAAGTGATTCTCCTGCCTCAGCCTCCCGAGTAGCTGAGACTACAGGCGCACGCCACTACACCCAGCTAATTTTTTGTATTTTTAGTAGAGATGGGGTTTTACTGTGTTAGCCAGGATGGTCTCGATCTCCTGACCTCGTGGTCTGCCTCCCTCAGCCTCTCAAAGTGCTGGGATTACAGGCATGAGCCACCGCGCACGGCCAAGATGGAAATTTTTATGTTCTTTGTTTGATATGGTTTGGCTGTGTCCCCACCCAAATCTCAACTTGAACTGTATCTCCTAGAATTCCCACGTGTTGTGGGAGGGACCCACAGGGAGGTAATTGAATCACAAGGGCTGGTTTTTACCATGCTTTCTTGTGATAGTGAATAAGTCTCACGAGATCTGATGGGTTTATCAGGGGTTTCCGATTTTGCTTCTTCCTCATTTTCTCTTGCTGCTCCCATGTGAGAAGTGCCTTTTGCCTCCCGCCAAGATTCTGAGGCTTCCTCAGCCATGTGGAACTTTGAGAACAAAAAGAGGTTTAATTGGACTTAAAGTTCCAATTAAAGTTTTGGGTATGTCTTTATCAGCAGCGTGAAAATGAATTAATACAGTGTTTTATCACTTTTTTTTTTTTTTTGAGATGGAGTTTCGCTCTTGTTGCCCAGGCTGGAGTGCAATGGCGCAGTATCGGGTCACTGCAAACTCTGCCTCCCGGGTTCAAGCGATTCTCTTGCCTCAGCCTCCCAAGTAGCTGGGATTACAGGCTTGTGCCACCATGCCTGGCTAATTTTTGTATTTTTAGTAGAGACAGGGTTTCACCATGTTGGCCAGGCTAGCCTCGAACTCCTGACCTCAGGTGATCCACCCGCCTCAGCCTCCCAAAGTGCTGGGATTACAGGCGTGAGCCACCACACCTGGCAATACCTTATGCTTTTATGCCAAAGAGAAAGCATGCAGGCCGGGCGCGGTGGCTCACGCCTGTAATCCCAGCACTTTGGGAGGCCGAGGCGGGCGGATCACAAGGTCAGGAGATCGAGACCACAGTGAATCCCCGTCTCTACTAAAAAAAAAAAATACAAAAAAATTAGCCGGGCGTGGTGGCGGGCGCCTGGAGTCCCAGCTACTCGGAGAGGCTGAGGCAGGAGAATGGCATGAACCCGGGAGGCGGAGCTTGCAGTGAGCTGAGATCGCGCCACTGCACTCCAGCCTGGGTGACAGAGCAAGACTTCGTCTCAAAAAAAAAAAAAAAGAGCATGCAATTATTTTGACCAAGGACTTCATTTTGACTGTCACTGACCAAAATCAACATTTTCCAAACTGCTGGCTGCAATTCATTAGTAAGTCATGAAATTTTTTGTCATGGGTAGTAAATACTATCTTTGGAAATTTTTGTTGCAGTAATTTTTTTTTTCCTCTTTGAGACGGGGTCTTGGTCTGTCACCCAGGTTGGAGCACAATGGCATGATCATAGCCCACTGTAGCCTTGAACTCCTGGTCTGAAGCAATCCTCCCACTCGGCCTCCCAAAGTGCTGGGATTACAGGCATGAGCCACCATGCCCAGCTTGTTTCAGTAACTCACACGCAAATTATATTCAACAATTTTTTTTTTTTAAGATGGCGTCTTGCTCTATCACCCAGGCTGGAGTACAGTGGTGCGGTCTTAGCTCACTGCAACCTCCGCCTCCCTGGTTCAAGCAATTCTGCCTCAGCCTCCTGGGTAGCTGGGATTACAGACGCACGGCTGTAATCCACCATGCCTGGATAATTTTTATATTTTTAGTAGAGATGGGGTTTCACAAAGTTGGCCAGGCTGGTCTCGAACTTCTGACCTCAGGTGATCTACCCACCTTGGCTTCCCAAAGTGGGTGGATCACCTCTGGGATTACAGGCGTGAGCCACCGCGCTTGGTCTATATTCACCAATTTTAAGATGCACATCTTTCCATATTTTAGTATCTCTAAGTTGGAGTATGTCTTACAATTAATGGCATCTGACAGTTATAACTGGCAGCATTTGTGACTGAAAAACATCTTAGATGCAATGATACACAATGTGTATGTTTGTATTGTGCTGCAATATAAAATGTATTTCAGGCCAGGTATGGTGGCTCACACCTGTAATCCCAGCACTTTGGAAGGCCAAAGTGGGAGGATCACTTGAGCCCAGGAGTTCAAGGCTGCAGTGAGCTGTGATCATACCACTGTACTCCAGCCTAGGCAACAGAGCAAGACCCAGTCTCTAAAAAATAAATGAAAATATGTTTCTTATTGTGGATCACAGTCAAAAGTTTGAAAAAAAACAATCTGTTTGAACAGCACTACTTTCTGACAGGAAAACTCCAACAGGTTAGGATCTGTGTAATCCTCAGAGTAAGAATTTTTCTAAAAAGTTTTTAAAAACTTAAAGTCTTACTGATCTCTTCCTATGCTCCAATTTTATAGATATAACTTAGCCTTGCGAGGTGATATAATTAAAGTCTAACGTCAAGTTTCTGTTGAGCATAGATCTCAGGTCTTCTGACTTCACAACACCTTTCTGCCACTTTCAGTGGATTTTTCCCTCTTAGGAACCAGAGATCCTCGACTGGATTAAAAGTTTCTCCATCCCGGCAGGGCGCGGTGGCTCATGCCTGTAATCCTAGCACTTTGGGAGGCCAAGGCGGGCGGATCACGAGGTCAGGAAATCGAGACCATCCTGGCTAACACGGTGAAACCCCGTCTCTACTAAAAATACAAAAAATTAGCCGGGCGAGGTGGCGGGCGCCTCTAGTCCCACCTACTCAGGAGGCTGAGGCAGGAGAATGGCGTCAATCCTGGGGGCGGAGCCTGCAGTGAACCGAGATGGCGCCACTGCACTCCAGCCTCGGGGACAGCAAGACTCTGTCTCAAAAAAAAAAAAAAAAAAAACAACGAAAAATTAGCCGGGTGTGGTGGCGGGCGCCTGTAGTTCCAGCTACTCGGGAGGCTGAGGCAGGAGAATGGCGTGAGCCCGGGAGGCGGAGCTGGCAGTGAGCCGAGATCCCGCCACTGCACTCCAGCCTGGGCGACAGAGCGAGACTCTGTCTAAAAAAAAAAAAAAAAAAAATTCTCCATCCCTTTTGAACAATCTGGAAGTCTGTTTCTCTTAACCTTCAGTTCCCATTCCAACCCTTTGTAACCTATTTCAGGTTAAGCATTTATGGAGTTGCCATGCTTAATTAGCCATTATGGCACTCACTCTATTTCAAAGGTTATCCTAGAGTTTGGAGGCTGTAGGGGAATTCAGAGAGTGTGAATTTCACTTGAACAGCACCCTCTGCAGACTTAAAATATTCTTCCTATATCTGAAGACAATAATAATTTCTTAGAGTTTGCTAGGCTAAACAACTATTTTTTAGTCCAGTGACTTGTAATTAAGTCATTTTTAGTCTTTAATTATGTTGGTTGCTTTTAGAATTCTCTTTTAGAGTTGGTCTACATCCTTTTAAAACATGGGCAATCCAAATTTATAACAGTAAATTAAGATACATAAAAAAAAAACTGGCTAAATTTAAAAGGAAACACTTCTAGAATATACTGTATTTTGACACAAGACCAGACTGTGCTATGTGTATGTGGTGTTTCAAGTAATTTAAGAAAACTGTTTGAATTTTCTGTATTTCCAATTTCACAAGAAACAACCTCAAGGAGGGCAGTTTAACTCAAAATTCAGAGGTATTATAGCTCTGAAGAAAAATCCTGATGAGCAGTTATACAAAATGAGAAACTGAGTTCTAAGAAATGCATCCCTAACTTCAACATAAAGATAGCTATGAGAAAACATTCTTTGTACCCAACCATAAATGAATAAAAATCACCTCATTTCTCATCAGACGTTTACTGAGTTGCTAGTTATGTATAGAATCCTGCAAGAGGCTCAACAGGGAAGTCCAAAGAGTCAATCAAGAAGGTATGATAATGGCTAAAGAGGGGGACTGTAGGTCAGTGCTCCATGAGGTTCTTCTTTTGTTGCACCAATATAGCTGCACTGTTACAACCATATGGTTACAATCCAGGCCTCAGAAAATGTTGCAGATGCCCTCACCAGAAGGCTGAGAACCAGTTCCTCAGTTTGCATGCCTCCAGACAGCACTAGAACTCAAACTCAAATTGCTTACATGGTAACTTAGTTTATCCCAACACCAACTAGGATATTCCCTCAATCACATGATTGTACTGAAAATATAACCAAGTTTTATTTATGTTTTTTAATTTGATATTATTTATGTTTTTCATTTGGTATTAGCCATCTGGCATTTAACCTCTGAAAACCACACAATCTTCTATACGCTTTTTTCACTGGAATAAATGAAACTGCTTACTTTTGACTTAGGTCTATTTGGCTTTATACAAGCAATAACCCATATTTTAGACAGTGTCTCAAAAGGGATTGTGTTAAAGGAAATATCCAGGCTGCATATTGTGCTTTTATCTGTTTTGAGTTAGCTTTAAATGTAAAGTTTGACAAAAGCAAAACTAAATGAACTCTTTTAGGGAAACCATGACTGGCTAAAATAGAAACTTTTAATTCCTAATACAAAGATTATTTACTCCCACTTTGACCTTATAACTCTAAGTGGCAGAGCAAATTACTTTTGTGTGCCCAAAAATGGCAAGTAAATTTAAGGCTATCACCTTCTTCACCTTGCTTCTATTAAACATTTGATAAAATTTTCACAATTGCCTTGTGATTAAAATTATGAAATATGGCCTATGTTATAGTATTGTTAGGTGAATTTTCAACCACTTGGCCCACCATAATCAAATGACAATTCTCTAGTGCAGTGCCACAGACCTCTGTCTTTAGATTTACTTTGTGTAGTACTTAAAAAACACAAAAACATAAATATCAGATCTGTAAATCACAAAGGCCACATTTTTACTTATTCATGTTAGATAGCAGGCTCCAGATACAAAACTATCTAACGAGATGGTAAGATACAGTGGTGATAAAGCAAACTCCCAACATTTGAGTTTTTAAAATTAACCATACAGTGGTATGGTGTCCTGAATTGGATCCTGAAACAGAAAAAAAAAGGCTATGGATAGAAAAATTGGTGAAATCTGAATAGTCTGGAGAGTAGTAACATAACAATGTAGGCTGGGTGTGGTGGCTCATGCCTGTAATCCCAGCACTTTGGGAGGTGGAGGTGGGAGGACTGCTTGAGCTCAAAGTTTGAGACCAGCCTGTACAATATAGTGAGACCTCATCTCTATTATTTTTATTAGAAAAAAAAAGTGTCTTAGTTTTAACAAATGTACCATGATAATGTAAGATGTTAACATCAGGGAAGGCAAACTGGGTGAGGGTTATATGGAAACGCTTATCTTTGCAACTTTTCTGTGTATCTAAAGTTATTCCAAAATAAATGTAAGAGCCAGGCATGGTGGCTCACACCTGTAATCCCACCACTTTGGGAGGCTGAGGCAGGCGGATCACAAGGTAAGCCGGGCCAACATGGTGAAACCCCATCTCTACTATGAAAAATTAGCTGGGTTTGGTGGTGCATGCCTGTAATCCCAGCTACTTGGGAGGCTGAGGCAGGATAATAGCTTGAACCCGTGAGGTGGAGGTTGCAGTGAGCTGAGATCACACCATTGCACTCCAGTCTGGGCGACAGGGCAAGACTCCATCTCAAAAAAAAAATAAATAAATAAAATGAAACGAAATAAATCTAAGGAAAAGACCATATATGGGCAGATCACTTTAGGTCAGGAGTTCATGACCAGCCTGGCCAACACGGTGAAACCCTGTCTCTACTAAAAATACAAAAATTAGCCGGGCGTGGTGGCACGCTCCTGTAGTCCCAGCTACTCGGGAGGCTGAAGCAGGAGAATCGCCTGAACCTGGAAGGCAGAGGCTGCAGTAAACTGAGATCGTGCCACTGCATTCCAGCCTGGGCAACAGAGTGAGACTCTCAAAAAAAAAAAAAATGCTGTTTGGGAAGAACAGCATGGTAAGAATCTAGAAACCATGTGACCTAAGATTAAGAAACAGCTGTAGGAACTTAAAGTGTTTAGCTCAGATATGACTAAGGGGTATCAATTGGTGTCTTCAAGTATTGTGGCTCTTGTAGATAAGAGAATGAAAAACACAAAAAAGAAAAAAGGAAAAAGTTTTAAAAAGAGAGAATGAAGTAATTTAATTACACTAGAGCCTAGGTGTAATGAGAAGTTAGCCAGCAGGCAAATTTAAATAAATATTGAAGGGCTGGGCACTGTGGCTCAGGTCTGTAATCCCAGCACTTTAGGAGGCCAAGGTGGGTGGATCAGTTGAGGTCAGTTTGAGATCAGCCTGGCCAACATGGTGAAACCCCGTCTCTACTAAAAATACAAAAATTAGCTGGGTGTGATGGTGGGCGCCTGTAATCCCAGCTACTCGGGAGGCTAAGGCAGGAGAATCACTTGAACTCAGGAGGTGGAGGCTACAGTGAGCCAAGATCATACCACTGCACTCTAGCCTGGACAGCAGAGTGAGACTCCATCTCAAAAATAGAAAATACAAAATAAATAAATATTGAAAACAAATTCATGGCCTGGTGTGGTGGCTCATGCCTATAATCCCAGCACTTTGGGAGGCTGAGGGGGGGTGGATCACTTGAGGTCAGGAGTTCGAGACCAGCCTGGCCAACATGGTGAAACCCCATCTGTACTAAAAATACAAAAATTAGCCAGGCGTGGTGGCATGCACCTGTAGTCCTAGCTACTTGGGAGGCTGAGGCAGGAGAATCTCTTGAACTCAGGAGGCAGAGGCTATAGTGAGCCGAGATCGAGCCACTGCACTCCAGTCTGGGTGACAACATAAGACTCTGTCTCAAAAACAAAACGAAACGAAACAAAAACAAATTCATCTAGTAACAGGACAATTTAGGAGAAGGTAAACTCCCCACTACTTAGCTTCTCTATGCATCAGTTTATCATCTTTAACATGGGTACCTGCCCCCTGCCATGGCTGTTGTGAGGAATTCAGAGATGTCTTTGCCCTCCAATGTATGACATACACATCATCAAGGTAATCAAGGTCAGGCGCATGGCTCATGCCTATAATCCCAACATTTTGGGAAGCCGAAGCAGGACTGCGTGAGGCTAGGAGTTCCAAGATCAGCCTAAGCAACATAGCAAATCCCCTTCTCTACTCCCCCCCAAAAACCAAAAAAGCCAGGTGTGGTGGCACCTGTAGTGCCAGCTCCTCGTGTGGCTGAGGCAACAGAATCGCTTGAGCCCAGGAGTTTGAGGTTGCAGTGAGCCATAGCCATGATTGTGCCACTGCACTCTAGCCTGCACTTTAGTGAGACCTTGTCTCTAAAATAAAAAAATAAAAAATAAACAAATGTTTCAATGAATATATTCAAAGTTTATTTGAGTAGGTTAGATTCAAAGGTTTTTACGTTTTCTTCTCAGATTTTCTGATTCTATATGATTGTCCTGAGGCCAAATTAAGCCTTAAATACTGAGATGTCTAAAAAGTAATACAAGCCGGGTGCAGTGGCTCATGCCTGTAATAGAAGCACTTTGGGAGGCCGAAGCAGGTGGATCACTTGAGGTCAGGAGTTCGAGACCAGCCTGGCCAACATGGTAAAACCCCATCTCTACTAAAAATACAAAAATTAGCTGGGTGTGGCGGTGCACGCCTGTAGTCCCAGCTACTTGGGAACCTGAGGCACAAGAAACGCTTGAACTGGGGAGGTGGAGGTTGCAGTGAGCTGATACAGCATCATTGCATGCCAGCTTGGGCAACAGAGTGAGACTCTGTCTCAAAAAAAAAAAGGTGTCAAAACAATAAATAAAATAAAAATACATAGGGCCGGATGTGGTGGCTCACGCCTGTAATCCCAGCACTTTGGGAGGCAAGTTGGGGGGATCATGAGGTCAAGAGATCAAGATCATCCTGGCCAACATGGTGAAACCCCGTCTCTACTAAAAACACAAAAATTAGCTGGGCATGGTGGCACGCGCCTGTAGTACCAGCTACTTGGGAGGCTGAGGCAGGAGAATCGCTTGAACCTGGGAGGCAGAGGTTGCAGTGTGCCGAGATCAAGCCACTGCACTCCAGCCTGGTGATTGAGCGAGACTGTCTCAAGAAAATAAATATATATATATGTGTGTGTGTGTGTGTGTTTATGCATATATGTTATTTATATTATATATATGCATACACACACACACACAATGTTTTCATATTCTCCCCTAACTCCTACTTATCCTTCAGGTCTCAGCTATTCCTGGCAAATACCTTCTCTGGCCAGTCTAAATTATGTCCCTTTCATTTACTCTTCTCCCTCATGGTATATTTCTCTTTTCCTTCATAGTTCCATCACAACTCAAAATTAGCTACTTTTATTTATTGAATATCTCCCCCACTAACTATAAACTCAAAGGTCAATAACCATGTCCATTTTGTTCATAGCTCTATCCCCAGTGCCTAGAACGGTACCTAGAACATAGCACAATATTTTCTAAACGAATTACTTCACTGACCTGCAAAATATCAGTTTAACACTCATGTAGTCTATTTGTCTTCCTCAAAAAAGTTAATCTCTTAATTACTAAATGGTTCAGCCACTTTGGAAACAGCTCAGCAGTTTCTTAAAAAGCATACGCTTTGCCACTCAGCCCAGTAATCACTTTCCTAGCTATTTACACAAGTAAAATAAAAACATCATTACAACAAAACTATATGTGGACATTTATAGCAGCTTTATTAATAATTGCCCCAAACTGGAAACAGCTAAATGCCCCTCAGCTGGGAATGAATACACAAACTGTCATACACTCATTAAAAAGGAAGAGATTACTGATATATGCAGAATGAATGCATCTCAAATGCATCATGCTAAGTTAAAGAGGCCAGACTCGGCTGGGCGCGGCTCAAGCCTGTAACCCCAACACTTTGGGAGGCCAAGACGGGCAGACCACCTGAGGTCAGGAGTTGGAGACCAGCCTGACCAACATGGTTAAAACCCTGTCTCTACTGAAAATACAAAAATTAGGCGGGTGTGGTGGTGGGCACCTGTGGTCCCAGCTACTCAGGAGGCTGAGGCAGGAGAATTCCTTGAACCTAGGAGACGGGGTCTCACTGTTTCCCAGGCTGGAGTACAGTAGCACCATCACAGCTCACTGCAGCCTCAGCCTCCCAGGATGAAGCGATCCTCCTGCCTGAATCCCCCCCACAGTAGCTTGGTGTGCACAACCATGCCCAGCTAATTATTATTTTTTCTGAGACGGAGTCTCGCTCTGTCGTCCAGGCTGGAGTGCAGTGGCGTGATCTCGGCTCACTGCAAGCTCCGCCTCCCGGGTTCACGCCGTTCTCCTGCCTCAGCCTCAGCTGGGACTACAGGCACCCACCATCACGCCCGGCTATTTTTTTGTATTTTTAGTAGAGACAGGGTTTCACCATTTTAGCCAGGATGGTCTTGATCTCCTGACCTCGTGATCCGCCCACCTCGGCCTCCCAAAATGCTGGGATTACAGGCGTGAGCCACCGCGCCCGGCATTTTTATTTTGTGAGAGTCTTACCCTGTCACCCAGGCTGGAGTGCCCTGGCAAGATCTTGGCTCACTGCAACCCCCACCTTCCAAGCTAAAGGGATTCTCCTGCCTCAGCCTCAGTTGGGACTATAGGCATGTGCTACTATGCCTTGCTTTTCTTTTGTATTTTTAGCAGATCTCGCCTCAGCCTCCCAAAGTGCTAGGATTTGAGGAACTGCGCCCGGCAGTTTTTTTTTTTTTTTGAGATGGAGTCTTTCTCTGTCACCCAGCCTGGAGTGCAGTGGTGTCATCTTGGCTCAGCCTCCTGAGTAGCTGGAACTACAGACACCCGCCACCACGCCCAGCTAATTTTGTATTTTCAGTAGACGGGGTTTCACCAATTAGTGAGGCTGGTCTGAACTCCTGACCTTGTGATCCCCCCACCCCGGCCTCCCAAAATGGTGGGATTACAGGCGTGAGCCACCACCTGGCCTGCTTCATTTTCTAATATCCCTTGCTTAGAATTATTGCAACATTAACGTTATCTTTGTTGTCATTGTCTCCCATAGAGCCCACAAACTAAACCCTGAGATCCATGAGCCTGCTAAAAACAGTCCCAAAGTAAATGACAAAAATGTTTAACTGCAAATAATTAGGTAAGAGAAAAAGGACATTTAAGTATCAGGGTAGTTCTAGCTGAATGAAATCTTTTAGAATTACACTAAAAAATAAATGTTTAAGTTACTAAGTTTGGAAGTCCGTCTCAAAAAAAAAAAAAAAAAGATCACGAAGATAACGCAGTGCTAAAATCTGGCCTATCAATGTAAATGTCAACATTCTCCACTAGAAAGAACTGAAATTGGGTTGAGGTTAGGTCTGAACAAATCGCATCCCAGTAAGAGCACATGGGTTCTTCCTTGAGTCACTGGCCGAGGCCCTGGTACATCTGAGATTTGAAAGATAAATATCAGATTAACTGGCAAAGATACAGTACAGGCAGATCACTTGAACCTAGGAGTTGACCAGCCTGGGCAACATGACAAAATACAAAAATTAGTCAGACGTGGTGGCAAAAACCCGTGGTCCCCGCTATTCAGGGAAGATCACTTGGGCCCAGGAAGTCAGGGCTGCAGTTAGCCATAACTTCCACTCCAGCCAGGGCAAGAGTAAAACCCTGTCTAAAAAAAAGCCAAGCACTACCTTGAAACCAACTGAAGTTCTCACTTTAGAAATCCACTCCAAAATTTTTAACCAATTCCAACATAGTAACTGTTAAGAGAAATGCCACTTCATTTTAAAGCTTAAAAATTTATTGTAGTGAGCAAGTTTGTAATCAATACCAGCAGGTGGTGCTCAAGCCACAGTTGTGTAAGACACTGGGTTTCACAGAGGAAGTTAATCTCAGTATGCAAGTAAACTGATTCCTGTTTCCATTGGCAACAATTTTTCAGTTAAATCTTGATTCCTTGCATGTCAACAGAATTCTCTACTGGTAAATATTACAGGTGTCAACTTTCATTATCAGGGCATCTACTGGCCATCTATTAAAGGCCTTACCTGTCTTTTCTACTGTCATCCAGTAAATCTTGACAATTTACTTGTGTAAACATTAAATGAGATAGCAAAGAAACTAAGGACAAAAATCTCTAGTTCAATTTAGACTTGATACCTCAGAGCACTGGCTGATGGGAAGGCATTTTATCTAATTCAGACTTAGGTGAGAGGGAAAGGGTTAACATTTCAAGTTACAAACTTGTCTATGGCCAATTCAAGTATCTTTGAATCTTGAGCAACACACATTGCCAATCACTTTAAGAGGCCTTGTCTCTTGGGCTGCTTTAACTCCTGCTTAGCATGTCCTTATAGAACACATGTCCTGGCCAGGCATGGTGGCTCATGCCCATAATTGCAGCACTTTAGGAGGCCAAGGCAATCACCTAAGGTCAGGAGTTTGAGACCAGCCTGACCAACATGGAAAAACCTCATCTCAGTAAACACCAAATTAGCACATGCCTATAATCCCAGCTACTTGGGAGGCTGAAGTAGAATTGCTTGAACCCAGGAGAAGGAGATTGCATTGAGATTTCGCCACTGCATTCCAGCCTGGACAACAAGAACTCCATCTTAAAAAATAAAACTATCACACAAACAAAAAGCATATCCTTTAATTTTACCTATCCTTCAAACTTAAGAAAATTTTCCTTTTATAACCAAAAAAAAAATACCTTTAGATACTTTTACATATGGGAGGTCAGGCACAGTGGCTCATGCCTATAATCCCAGCATGAAGATCATGGAAAGCGTTTTTCAAATGCACAAACGCTTAAGATTCAGGAGTAAGTGGGCTATTACTGACACCTGTTAAGCCTATTACCACTTAGTTTCATTGCTAGTGACCAAGTAGACAAACTGCTAATTATCAAAGCATAAAAGGTATTAGACTCTGCAGGAGAAAAGAAATGTAAGATTAGGCTGTCCAATTTTATAGCTATTTCAAATTGCCATCTTTTTCTATTAGCACCTTGTTCCTATTCTGAATAGCACTCAATAAAACTTGTGAAACTATCAAACTGGCATAAAGCTTACTCCATTGACTTCAAAAATGGATCCTTCCATTCACAGGGTATGCACTAGCCACTACACCTATGTCATGGCAAATAGTCAACTTTCACTGCCCAGTCATTTTAGCCTGTTTTAAAATGCACATCCCAATAATTTGGAAACTATTTTATGTTTCCAAAGATTCACTTAACATTGATTTAATGACATGAAGCTTTCTATGCAACACAAGGACTCACAGCATTTGGCCTGCTTTAGTGACAGGCAATCAGTAACATGCTGCATCTCTCCAGTGTTGTAATCAAAGCAGCCCTCCCATGGCTTAAAAGGAGATTCCTTCCCCTTCCAATCGTGGTGGGAAAACAACCCTATCCCCCTCCCAGAAGTGTTAAGGATTACATTTTCAAAAAGTTTCCAAATTCATAAAATCAGAATTGGTGTTGACCAAAAGAACACACAGGTTTCTCATTAAACTTTTTTAATGGGTCTCAAAATTCTGTGACAAATTTTTGGTCAAGTTGTTTCCATTAAAAAGTACTGATTTTAAAAACTAATAACTTAAAACTGCCACACGCAAAAAAGAAAACCAAAGTGGTCCACAAAACATTCTCCTTTCCTTCTGAAGGTTTTACGATGCATTGTTATCATTAACCAGTCTTTTACTACTAAACTTAAATGGCCAATTGAAACAAATAGTTCTGAGACCGTTCTTCCACCACTGATTAGGAGTGGGGTGGCAGGTATTAGGGATAATATTCATTTAGCCTTCTGAGCTTTCTGGGCAGACTTGGTGACCTTGCCAGCTCCAGCAGCCTTCTTGTCCACTGCTTTGATGACACCCACTGCAACTGTCTGTCTCATATCACGAACAGCAAAGCGACCTATTAAAAAGAAGTTAATTGTTACCAATAATACTGTTCAGTTGTATTTTTCATCTTTAATACAACTTATTTACATTTAAGTAGTCATCCTTACCCAAAGGTGGATAGTCTGAGAAGCTCTCAACACACATGGGCTTGCCAGGAACCATATCAACAATGGCAGCATCACCAGACTTCAAGAATTTAGGGCCATCTTCCAGCTTTTTACCAGAACGGCGATCAATCTTTTCCTTCAGCTCAGCAAACTTGCATGCAATGTGAGCCGTGTGGCAATCCAATACAGGGGCATAGCCAGCGCTTATTTGCCCTGGATGGTTCAGGATAATCACCTTGGAAAAAAGATTTGCATTCAGTGCAAATCCAAAGTCTCAAATGACTTTAGCCTCCGCAGTAAGTTAATAACATGTTACTTTAAATTGTTACCTGAGCAGTGAAGCCAGCTGCTTCCATTGGTGGGTCATTTTTGCTGTCACCAGCAACGTTGCCACGACGAACATCCTTGACAGACACATTCTTGACATTGAAGCCCACATTGTCCCCAGGAAGAGCTTCACTCAAAGCTTCATGGTGCATTTCGACAGATTTTACTTCTGTTGTAACGTTGACTGGAGCAAAGGTGACCACCATACCAGGTTTGAGAACACCAGTCTCCACTCGGCCAACAGGAACGGTACCAATACCTAAAAATATTTACAGCATACTAAATACCTATGAAGACAGACAGTACTCTATCAACTCAAATTCAACTTTGTTTACAGCCAACTTACCACCAATTTTGTAGACATCCTGGAGAGGCAGGCGTAAGGGCTTGTCAGTTGGACGAGTTGGTGGTAGGATGCAGTCCAGAGCCTCAAGCAGCGTGGTTCCACTGGCATTGCCATCCTTACGGGTGACTTTCCACCCCTTGAACCAAGGCATCTGAAAGACAAGCATGCCAATTTGTGTAAGCATGAAATCGCCATTCCCAGAGCTTTTTAACAACGGTCTTGAAAGCCACTTACGTTAGCACTTGGCTCCAGCATGTTGTCACCGTTCCAACCAGAAATTGGCACAAATGCTACTGTGTCGGGGTTGTAGCCAATTTTCTTAATGTAAGTGCTGACTTCCTTAACAATTTCCTCATATCTCTTCTGGCTGTAAGGTGGCTCAGTGGAATCCATTTTGTTAACACCAACAATTAGTTGTTTCACACCCAGTGTGTAAGCCAGAAGGGCATGCTCTCGGGTCTGCCCATTCTTGGAGATACCAGCTTCAAATTCACCAACACCAGCAGCAACAATCAGGACAGCACAGTCAGCCTTTAAGGAAAGCAAAGACATATCCCTGTCAACTCTCCAAAGGACAAACCCAGTGTACAAAACAGGCCTTTTGGGGTCAAGAAAACTATAATTATTAATCCCACCAACCTGGGATGTCCCTGTAATCATGTTTTTGATGAAGTCTCTGTGTCCTGGGGCATCAATGATAGTCACATAGTACTTGCTGGTCTCAAATTTCCACAAGGAGATATCAATGGTGATACCACGTTCACGCTCAGCTTTCAGTTTATCCAAGACCCAGGCATACTTGAAGGAGCCCTTTCCCATCTGTAAGGATTAAGAGTTGTTACTTGGTTGCTAAAACACAAACTCCAGCTTCAATTTCCTTGCCCCCAGCCCTTAATGGCAGTTTCCACTTTATAACTGCCAAGTCCAAAGTGATTTTAGTCACTTCGATAGGGTTACAGAAGCAACCAAAAAGCAAACTTTTGTAAGTAGCATCTTAACTCTTAACATAAAAATCTAAACTCACTAGCAATATGATTACAGAAGTAACCAAAAGCAAACTGATTTCCTAAGTAGGGTCTCAACTATTAGCATTCAGATCTAAACCACTCAGCTCTGCGGAAATCACCTAATGATTCTGCTGTAAAACTCATTTTAGTTGATCTTTCCCTTTCTGGTATTAAACATACCTCAGCAGCCTCCTTCTCAAATTTTTCAATGGTTCTTTTGTCGATGCCACCGCATTTATAGATCAGATGGCCAGTAGTGGTGGACTTGCCCGAATCTACATGTCCAATGACGACAATGTTGATATGAGTCTTTTCCTTTCCCATTTTGGCTTTTAGGGGTAGTTTTCACGACACCTGAAATGGAAGAAAAAAAAAACTTTGAAACACTGTCTGAGGCTTGAGAATAAGCCAAGATCCAAACTCAAAAAGGGCAAATTCCAAGGAGAATTACATGGAGTGCCAAGCTGGCCTAACTTCAGTCTCCACCCACTAAGTATGGGGAAACTCCATCGCATAAAACCCCTCCCCCCAACCTAAAGACGACGTACTTTACAAGCTCGGAGACCTAATCGAGGTGCCTGAACGGCGCCCGGTACTCCGTGAGGTCACATGAAGCGACGGCCGAGGAAGGAAAGGCCCTTTTCCTTTGTGTGGGTGACTCACCCGCCCGCTCTCCCAGGCGCCGCGTCCTCCATTTTGAGCTCCCTGCAGCAAGGCCGGGAAGCGGCCATCTTTCCGCTCACGCAACTGGTGCCGACCCGGCCAGCCTTGCCGCCCAGGGCGGGGCGACGCACGGCGGCGCGAGGCCAGGCACCAGAGCAGGCCAGCCAGCTTGAAACTACCCCCGTCCGACTCTCGGTGGCCGCGCTCGCAGGCCCCGCCTCGCCGAACATGTGCGCTGGGACGCCCGGGCCCCGTCGCCGCCCGCGGCCCCAAAAACCGAAATACCAGTGTGCAGATCCTGGCCCGCATTTACAAGTCTATCTCGCCAGAAAAAAAAGCGTCGCAGCTGGTCATCAATAATTTTAAATGGCTAGAGACTTAGCGAAAGCAGCGAGGCAGGCGCGAAGGTGCCACCAGATTCGCACGCGGCGGCCCCAGCGCCCAAGCCAGGCCTCAACTCAAGCACGAGGCGAAGGGGCTCCTTAAGCGCAAGGCCTCGAACTCTCCCACCCACTTCCAACCCGAAGCTCGGGATCAAGAATCACGTACAGCGGCCAGGGGCGTGGAAGTAATGAAAGGCACGCGAGGGCCATAGCCCGTAAAGAGGCTAGGCCCGCGGGAACTACACGCGGCACTTACCTGTGTTCTGGCGGCAAACCCGTTGCGAAAAAGAACGTTCAGGGCGACTACTGCACTTATATACGGTTCTCCCCCACCCTCGGGAAAAAGGCGGAGCTAGTACACGACATCACTTTCCCAGTTTACCCCGCGCCACCTTCTCTAGGCACCGGTTCAATTGCCGACCCCTCCCCCCAACTTCTCGGGGACTGTGGGCGATGTGCGCTCTGCCCACTGACCGACACCGGAGCCTCACGCATGCTCTTCTCCACCTCGGTGATGACGAGAGCGGGCGGGTGAAGAGGCGGGAACGCAGCGATCTCTGGGTTCTAGGTTTGTGGGAGTTTAACGACGGTCCCTGGGATTCCCCAAGGCAGGGGCGAGTCCTTTTGTATGAATTACTCTCAGCTCCGGTCGGGGCGGGTGGGGGGGGTGGTGACTAGGAGGCGGCCTGGAAGGGACGCCCAGAATCTTCCCTCTACCATTGCTGGCTTAGCCCCAAAGGTTGTATTGAGATTAGGGTGTACCTTCGCCCCTCAATCAGCCTCCTGTCCTCAGCCTTCCCATCTCGCTAGTCCGGGACAAATCCCTAGAGCGTCTTCCTCTGCCGGTCTCAGCCCAGCCCAGGGTTGGCTCCTCCTCCGCCCCGGCTTCCGCGCCCCTCCCGTGTGGCAAGGGAGTACCAGGCCCGGGGACCCCGAGGGGCTTGGTGCGAAGGGTCGGGACGGGGGACCTCCTTAACGGCTCGCGGACTTGCGAGAGGTTCGGCTCAATGGCCGTGAGCGCGACGAATCCGCTCCTGTGCTGGCCTCTTGGCTCCTTCCATTCAAAACCAGCTGCTTTTATCGAAGCCCGTAACACGTCATCTCCCCCTGGTACTCCAGATGTCCAGGCTTTCAGTTTAGAATAGACTCAGTCCTACAGTTAGCGTTAGATCTAATTCTAGTTGTGTTACGCCAAAAAGTTCCTGCGAGTGTGTGTGTGCCTCATGGTACTTTTTAAATTAAAAGGTGTACAGTCATTTGATTGCAAACATAAGGAACCCAAAATGCTTTCAGATTTTCCACATGATCTCATGTAGAGACCAAGATCTACAGCATCAGCAAGTTTATCCACCCAGTTTCCTAACCCCAACACTTGCTATGAAGTCACAGCTTCTCCTATTTAAATAAGTGCCTATTATATTTAAATAAGTGCTGTCGTTATCTGTCATCCTATAGATTGTAACTGCATTTTAGCATAAATCTAGGGCAAGATTGGATGAGCTTGGCCTTTTTGGATGGCTATCAAGGCAGGCCTTGGGAAATGCTCCTCTGAGGAAAGAAGAACGTTTATTTTTAATGAGCTAATTACTAGATCATTATGTTTCTTTTTTTTTTTTTTTTTTTTTTTGAGACGGAGTCTCGCTCTGTCGCCCAGGCTGGAGTGCAGTGGCGCAATCTCGGCTCACTGCAAGCTCCGCCTCCCGGGTTCACGCCATTCTCCTGCCTTAGCCTCTCCGAGTAGCTGGGACTACAGGCGCCTGCCACCACGCCCGGCTAATTTTTTTGTATTTTTAGTAGAGACAGGGTTTCACCGTGGTCTCGATCTCCTGACCTCGTGATCCGCCCGCCTCGGCCTCCCAAAGTGCTGGGATTACAAACCTGAGCCACCGTGCCCGGCTAGATCATTATGTTTCTTCTTCCAGCTATAGAATATCACTGCCCAGCTTCTCGAACAAATTTATTTATTAACAAGTATTTGAGAACCTACTATGTGGCCAGCGCTAAGTACTGTAGAGTTCCTTCTGGAGAGGAAACCACAATCAAATTGGAAGAGGAAAACAAGTTGGGAAGCAGTTAAAGGCAAACGCGTATCGTGCTTTCTTGGTTTCTATATCTTTGTAGTGTAAAGTTTTTCAGTTTTCACAGTCCACTTTTTTTTTTCTTTCTTTCTTTTTTTTTTGAGACGGAGTACTACTCTGTTGCCCAGGCTGGAGTGCAGTGGCGCGATCTCGGCTCACTGCAAGCTCTGCCTCCCGAGTTCAAACTATTCTCCTGCCTCAGCCTCCCGAGTAGCTGGGACTACAAGCGCGCCCCGCAAATTTTTGTATTTTTAGAAGAGACGGGGTTTCACCATGTTGGCCAGGCTGGTCTCGAACTGCTGACCTCAAGTGATCCACCCGGCTCGGTCTCCCAAAGTGCTGGGATTACAGGCCTGAGCCACGGCGCCCGGCCACAGTCAAAGTTTTTCCTCAAGCCCCTGTGATTGCGGATAATAGTAAACGCTTTATAAATACCTTACACAGAATGTTTTTTAAAATACCATGCAAGGAATGGCAAAACTACATGAATCCTTAATTTATACCTAAGTAACATATTGTGCAACACCGACTGGGTGTTCTGAATGTTGCGATAGTGGCCGAGACTTTCATTAGGTGAAGGGAGATCTCAATTCTCGCGTTTAAGAACCGGCACTGGACCGGGCGTGGTGGCTCATGCCTGTAATACCAGCACCTTGGGAGGCCGAGGCGGACGTATAACTTGAGGCCAGGAGTTCGAGACCAGCCTGGCCAACATGGTGAAACCCTGTGTCTACTAAAAATACAAAATTAGCCGGGCGTGGTGGCGCATGCCTGTAATTCCAGCTACTCGGGAGGCTGAAGCAGGAGAATCGCTTGAGTCCAGGAAGCGGAGGTTGCAGTGAGCCAAGATCACGCAACTGCACTCCAGCCTGGGCGACCGAGTGAGACCTTGTCTCAAAACAAAACACCAATACCTTTGAGCCCATCGGAGCCATATTATTGTGCGTTATGGGTAGTCACTGGCCACGAGCATTTTCTCAGGGCAGAGATCACATTTCTGCTCTCAGTGAGGCCAAGGTGGGTCGGAAGCCGGAGAGGGACTGGAACGCCGGTCCCGGGGAAGCCCCGCGTGCACCGGGGCGCACCCTGCTTCCTAGGGAGGGAGGCTGGGGCGGCAAGGAGGGCGCGGGTGGTCCTTGCCCCCCGCCAGCTCGCCAGGCCACGACGCTGGCGTTTCTCCAGCGCTGGGTCACCTGCGGGCCGGCGGGGTCCCGCGGCGAACAGCTGGGCGGTATGGATCCGCCGCTCGAGCCTCCCCAGCGTCAGGTCGCCAGGGTCCGCCCTGCCACTCGCCCCACCTTCAGGTCACTTTTCTTCCGCCTTCTGACTGCAGAAGGAAGGGCCCGGGAGGAAGCAGAAAACCTCACGTGGCTCGGAGTGAGGGTCGGTTTTTGTCACCGTGAGCTGGTCTCTAAAAGACTTTTAAGTCTCAAGTCTTCTTTTTCTTATTTTAAATCCCTTTTTCCCCAGACCCCATGTTTTCAACATAATCATAACGGATTCCCCGCACCCCTACGCCTTTACAGATCCAGTCTGCTTTTTACTGCCTTAAATGTTAAAGCGGTAACAGTAAAGATGTTGAGGCTCGTAAAAGTTTTGGGGTCATAATCTAAGTAGTATTTGCTGAAGATTTTTCTTAAACTTGCTCATAACCATTTAGAGTGACAAACTTAAAATACATTGTAAGTAAACATCAACATGACCCCTTTTAGGAAGAAAAACAAAGATTTCAGTTATTTACATAGGAATAAGGTAAACAAGAATCGTTCTTTGAGGTACATAATTCTGATTCACCAAGATTTCAGTACAGTCTAACCACTCTGCTATTAGTCTAATTTAAAGCAGCCTTAAATAGTTACATTTTGCCATGGCTTGCCATGTGAAAATGATTTTTAAATCTTTTTATCTGCTGTAGCTACCTCTGAAGAAAAGATGATGGCCCAGTGCGGTAGCTCACGCCTGTAATCCCAGCACTTTGGGAGGCCGAGTTAGGCGGATCACCTGAGATAAGAGTTCGAGACCAGCCTGGCCAACATGGTGAGACTCCCGTCTCTACTAAAGATACAAAAATTAGCCAGGCGTGGTGGTGTCCACCTGTAATCACAGCTACTTGGGGGGCTGAGGCAGGAGAATCGCTTGAACTCGGGAGGAGGAGGTTGCAGTGAGCAGAAATCGTGCCACTGCACTCCAGCCTGGGTAACAAAGTGAGACTGCATCTCAGAAAAAACTATATATATATATTTTTTTAAAGGGGTATTTTAGAATATGATTAAGCCAAGGAACTATTTGGACTGAGAATCCAAATCAAATGGCACTTTAGTGTGACAGGCACTGTTCTAATATTTGCAATATTTATTGTAATCCTACCACCCACATTGTATAGATGGAGCAGCAATGGGCAACAGGCAGTTTATGCATAAGCACATATAGACATATATTCTTTTTAAAAGTTTTACCTTTTTTTGCACAAAATGGTAAAATACAATATGCCACCTTGCTGTTTTCACCTAATACAGCTTGGTGATCTTTTTTCATGGATACCTTAGGGCCCAGCAGAGCAGGATTGGAACCAGGGTAATCTGTCAGAGAGCTAGTCCTAACCCTTATCAGCAGGTCGAGGCAGCCTGATATAATGAAAATCAGTGGCATCGGTGTCAGAAAATTAGAGATTTAGTCCTCACTCTTCTGCTTAGACCTGTGACAGCCTAGCAGTTCTGAGTACATCTGTGAAATGGGTCGCCTCTTTGTTCCTACTTAACATCTATGTCACAATTCTAATATGCCATGACATGAAAAGACATGGGGGCTCTTTATTAGTACAAAAGACAATGTTTCTACAGGCTTTTTGGAGAATGCCTGTCCTTAATTGGTATGCCTGTGACACCAACTTGAGTCAGCAGAGAAAATAAACTCATTGGTATCTTTGTAATTGTAAGCATTTTTATGTAGGTAATACATGTACATGGTAAGAAATTGTACAGAGGTTATACAATGAAATGTTACTCTCATTTTAGCAGTTTAAAGAAAGTCTGAAGAATACTCCAGGAAAACTGAGGAAACTAAAGCTATTTCTACTACTGGTCTCATAATTGCAAAGCCAGTGCCTACCATGATAAGTGCTCTCTTACTTGGTATGAAGGAAATGATTTTCTTCTCTCGCTATTTTTTTTAGTAAGTATATTATTTTATTGCAACATTAGAAATGAAAACAAACTCTGAGAAGCTGCAAAAGCATGCAACTTCGTGAAGATTATGAAGCAATGGAGACACTCATAGAAGGTTAAAATTGGCTTTTCCTGTAGGAGGTGCAAAGACTATACACACACAGATCATCAATGGTTAGATTATTGGCAGCATCTGCCATGTGGAATTTATGCACCAATGGGAAGATTTTTGGTGTTTTGCTTTGTTTTGTTTTGTTTTGAGATGGAGTCTTATTCTGTCACCCAGGCTAGAATACAGTGGCATGATCTTGGCTCACTACAACCTCCACCCCCCGGGTTCAAGTGATTCACCCGCCTGAGACTTCCAAGTAGCTGGGATTACAGGCATACACCACCATGCCTGATTCATTTGTTTGTTTGTTTGTTTGAGACAGAGTCTCACTCTGTCACCCAGGCTGGAGTGCAGTGTCACGATCTCAGCTCACTGCAACCTCCACCTCCTGGGTTCAAGTGATTCTCCTGCCTCAGTCTCCCGAGTGTCTGTGACTACAGACACGTGCCACCACACCTGGCTAATTTTTGTATTTTTAATAGAGACGGCTTAGCCATGTTGGCCAGGGTGGTCTCGAACTCCTGACCTCAGGTGATCCACCCACCTCAGCCTATCAAAGATTACAGACGTGAGCCACCATGCCCAGCCCCCATTATATGATGTTTGAACACCCTATTTCTCCTGCTGGATAGTTTCCTTGGAAGAAAGCGTATTTTTTTCTCCAGTGTTAGTTTTCTTCAATTTTGACCTGTCAAACTTCACTTCTGACAAGTCTGGGTTTATCACTCGTCTTGATTAAAAGAAAGCCTGAAGGCTTGAAGACTCGTGAAACGCTGGGCTGAGACCATACTGCTCACTCTGGACCAGATTAGGGTTCCTGAGCAGAGCCCAGCAGTTGTAAGCCCAGTAGCAGGACCCCCTCACTCAGTATTCATTTGTGAATCCATATTTTATAAATCATATCAATTTTCAGTATTTCTTTGTCTTCATAGGTGATATAGTTAACAGAGCACTTGACTAAGAGACAAGCTGGAATGTATTCATAGTCCCACATAATTTCTTTATCAGAGTGATCTCAAATAAATCTCACTTGAGCTCATTATTTCTTTTTTTATTTTTATTTTTATTTATTTATTTGTTTTTTAAGACGGAGTCTTGCTCTGTCACCCAGGCTGGAGTGCAGTGGCACGATCTTGGCTCACCGCAAGCTCCGCCTCCCTGGTTCACGCCATTCTCCTGCCTCAGCCTCCCGAGCAGCTGGGACCACAGGCGCCTGCCACAGCGCCCGGCCAATTTTTTTTGTATTTTTAGTAAAGACGAGGTTTCACTGTGGTCTCGATCTCCTGACCTCATGATCCGCCCACCTTGGCCTCCCAAAGTGCTGGGATTACAGGCGCGAGCCATAGCGCCCGGCCTATTTTTATTTTTTGAGATGGAGTCTTGCATTGTCACCCAGGCTGAAATGCAGTGGTGCAATCTTCGGTCACTGCAACCTCGGCCTCCTGGGTTCAAGTGATTCTTCTGTCTCAACCTCCCAAGCAGCTGGGATTACAGGCACCCACCACCATGCCCGGCTAATTTTTTTGTATTTTTAGTAGAGACGAGGTTTCACTATGTTAGCCAGGCTGGTCTTGAACTCCTGACCTCATGATCTGCCCTCCTTGGCCTCCCAAATTGCTGGGATTACAGACATGAGCCACCGCGCCTGGCCTGAGCTCATTATTTCATAGTAAAATAATCTAACATCTATTTCATAGAATTGATCATAAGGATTAAATAAGATAATGGACCAGATGATGCAAACCATTTTTACAAATGTCAACGCTCATTATACTTAGAAAATAATCATCAGCGCTTTTATTTTATTTATTTATTTTTTGAGACAGAGTCTTGCTCTGTCGCCCAGGCTGGAGTGCAGTGGCATGATCTCGGCTCACCGCAACCTCCGCCTCCCGGATTCAAACAATTATCCTGCCTCAGCCTCCGTAGTAGCTGGGATTACGGGCACACACCACCACGTCTGGCTAATTTTTGTATTTTTAGTAGAGATGGAGTTTTGCCATGTTGGCCAGGCTGTTCTCGAACTCCTGACCTCAGGAAATCTGCCCGCTTTGGCCTCCCAAAGTGCTGGGATTGCAGGCGTGAGCCACTGCACTCAGCCAGCTCTTTTAAAAAGCAAAGATCTGGCCGGGCGCGGTGGCTCATGTCTGTAATCCCAGCTCTCAGGGACACAGAGGCAGGAGGATAGCTTGAGCCTGGGAGCTCTAGACCTGCCTAGGCAATATAGTTCTGTTCTCCACAAAAAGGAAGAAAAAAAAAAGACAAAAAAAAAAAAAAAGCAAAAATCTGTTTAAAATGTAGAGTAATTTACAAATTCTCAACATTTATCGTAATAATGAGTACTATTTGGTCAATTTCATTTAAGTATTAGAACTATAGATTCACCAATCTATACAGGTGTTTTACATACATGTGACAATGTGTGTGTTCTGTAAGTGGCAAGGACTTCTGAATTATGGCATTCAATATATGTTGTTGCTGGGCATGGCAGCTTGTGCCACTAATTCCAGCTACTCAGGAGGCTGAGATGGGAGGATGACTTAAGGCCAGGAGTTTGAGGCTGCAATGAGATATGATTATTGCCATCTGGGCAACAGAGTGAGACCCTCATGTCTGAAAAAAAAAAAAAAAGATGATGGTAATTGTGCAGGACTTCTGAAGTCAGTCTTTATTCATCTATCCATCAAACATTTATTGAGCATCTGTTCTGTGCCAGGCACTGAGCTAGGCACTAGGAGACAAAAAAGCAATCTCTGCTGCATAGCATGCGTGGCAGAGCCCTGGAGAGGTAGGGGAAGGAAGACAAATAGTAAACAGGTAACTCCAGGGGAGCATGAGTCCTGGAACCAAGTATGCCTAGGGCCTTTTGAGCATTCAGGACAGATCCAGACTCAGGGAGGGCATGAGGACAGCAGCAGGCAAAGCTTCCCAGACGGCAGAGACTCTCACCTGGGTTTGGAGGACAGCAGCAGGGAAACCTCAAAGGACAGAAAGTCTCACCTGGGTTTGGTATGAACTGTGGGCATAAGCCGGTGAAAGGAGGCTATGAAGGTGGGAGGCTATGGAGTTGACTGCTCTAGGAAAGAAAGTGGGAGGAAGAGTTTACTCCTACAAGACAGTAACAGATAGCAAGATAGATCTGTCTGGGGGCATTCACCAAGGCCCTCAAGGAGCCTGTGAAGAACATTGAATCTCTGGAGACAGACCGGCCTGGATCCAAGTCTCACGTCCGCCACTTGCTGAACATGTGGCTCTGGGCAAGGTATTTGGTCTGTTTAAGCTTCAGATCCCGTGTCTGTAAAAAGGAGATAATAATAACTATTCCGTAAGACTGCTGTGAAAAATTAGATAAGAGGCCAGGCGCGGTGGCTCACGCCTGTAATCCCAGCACTTTGGGAGGCCGAGGCGGGCGGTTCACGAGGTCAGGAGATCGAGACCATCCTGGCTAACACGGTGAAACCCCGTCTCTATTAAAAATACAAAAAATTAGCCGGGCATGGTGGCAGGCGCCTGTAGTCCCAGCTACGCGGGAGGCTGAGGCAGGAGAATGGCGTGAACCCCGGGGGGCGGAGCCTGCAGTGAGCCGAGATCGCGCCACTGCACTCCAGCCTGGGTGAAAGAGCGAGACTCCGTCTCAAAAAAAAAAAAAAAAAAAAGAAAAGAAAAAGAAAAATTAGATAAGAAAAGTATTTCAAATGCTGAGCAAGATTTCTTTGCACCAAGTTAGAATAGCAATTGGCAGGAACTTTTTCGTTTGTTCTTTTTTGTTTGTTTCAATCCATTGTGTTTATTACATATTACTTTAAGAGCAAAGAAGCTCTGAAGTTAGAACATTTTCACTCATATCTCTGTTGGCTCTACCACAACCAGAGGTAGAAGGTTTAGCAAGTGATTTAACCTCACTGAGCCTCAGTTTTCATAGCTATAAAGTGATGATAATAATAAATAATATCTACCCCATAGGCTCGTGGTAAGGATTAAATGAGACAATCAATATAAAATACTACTTAACCCAGTGCTGGACATGTAGTAAGCATTCAGTAAATTTTAATTGTTCTTTGATATGTTATTTAATTTTTTGTTATTTGAGATTCCTCATTAACTAGCATCTTATTATAGAAGGAAGTTTCTTTACTAAGAAAATGCCATAATGACCTTGCCGTGAGCTCTGTGTTTAATATTCCTGCATTTCAGGTTTCCTTATTAATTTTCCTATAACTTGCATTTTCAGAATCTTAAAGATGCTGTTCGCTGGGCATGGTGGCTTATGCCTTTAATCCCAGAATTTTGGGAGGCTGAGGCAGGCAGATCAGTTGAGTCCAGGAGTTCAAGACCAGCCTGGGTGACGTGGCGAAACCCTGTCTTTTTTTTTGGAGACGGAATCTCGCTCTGTCACCCAGGCTGGAGTGCAGTGGCGTGACCTCGGCTCCCTGCAGCCTCTACCTCCCAGGTTCAAGCATTTCTCCTGCCTCAGCCTCCCAAGTAGCTGCGACTAGAGGCGTGCACTGCCAAGCCCAGCTAATTTTTTTGTATTTTTAGTAGAGACGGGGTTTCACTATGTTGGCCAGGATAGTGTAGATCTCCTGACCTCGTGATCTGTTCGCCTCAGCCTCCCAAAGTGCTGGGATTGTAGATGTGAGCCACCGCACCGGACTATTCTATTTTTTAAAAAAAGACAAAAAAAGATGCTGTTTTAGTCCACTTGGGCTGCTATTACAAAATACCTTAGACTAGGTAACTTATAAACAACAGAAATTTGTTACAGTTCTGGAGCCTGGGAAGTTTAAGATCAAGGCACTAGCAGATTCTGTGTCTGGTGAGAGCTTCCTCTCTGCTTCAAAGATTGTGCCTTTCAGCTGCATTCCCACATGGCAGAAAAGTCAAGGGAGTTCCCTCAGGCTCAGGCTTCTTTAATACGGGCATTTATTAAAGGATAGAGCTCTCATGACTTAATCACTTCCCAAAAGCCCTACCTCTTAGTACTATCATACCTATTACATTTCAACTTATGAATTTTGGAGGGACATCAACATTCAGACCATAGTAGATGCCATGGTTTTTGTTTTTGAGACAGAGTCTTGCTCTGTCGCCCAGGCTGGAGTGCAGTGGGTGATCTTGGCTCACTGCAATCTCCCTCTCCTAGGTTCAAGCAATTATCCTGCCTCAGCCTCCCTAGTAGCTGGGATTACAGCTGCGTGCCACCATGCCTGGCCCTGGTTTATTTTTTTGAGACAGTTTCATTCTGTCACCAAGGCTGGAGTGCAATGGCACAATCATAGCTTATTGCAGCCTTGACCTCCCGAGCTTCAAGCAATCCTCCCATCTCAGCCCCCAAGAGTAGCCGGGACTATAGACGTGTGCCAACACACCTGGCTAATTTTTAAATTTTTTGTAGAGATGGGCTCTCCCTCTGTTGCCTAGGCTGATCTCAAACCCCTGGGCTCAAGCTATCCTCTGGCCTCCGCCTCCCAAAGTGCTAGGATTACAGGCGTGAGCCATAAAGCCTGGCCAGATGTCATGGTTTTTTTGTTGTTTGTTTGTTTTTTGTCTTTTTTGAGACGGAGTTTTGCTCTTGTTGCCCGGGCTGGAGTGCAATGCCGTGATCTCGGCTCACCGCAATCTCGGCTCACCGCAACCTCTGCCTCCTGAGTTCAAGTGATTCTTCTGCCTCAGCCTCCCAAGTAGCTGGGATTACAGGCATGCACCACCACGCCTGGCTAATTTTGTATTTTCAGTAGAGACGGGGTTTCTCCATGTTGGTCAGGCTGGTCTCGAACTCCCAACCTCAGGTGATCCGCCTGCCTCTGCCTCCCAAAGTGCTGGGATTACAGGTGTGAGCCACCACGCCCGACGATGTCATGTTTTAAATAATTGTGAACGAGGTAGGAGGATTACTTGAAGTCAGGAGTTCAAGACCAGCCTGGGCAACATAGTGAGTGCGCATCTCTACAAAAAAATTTTAAAAATTCACTGGGCGTGGTGGCGCACAGTGTGATCTCAGCTACTTAGGAGGCTGAGGCTGTAGGATTGCTTGAGCCCAGGAGTTCAAGGCTGCAGTGAACTATGATTGTACCATTGCACTCCAGCCTAGGCAACACAGTAAGACACTACCTCTAAAAAGATAAAATATAATTTAAAAGTACCAGCCTGGCCAACATGGCAAAACCCCGTCTCTAATAAAGATACAAAAATTAGCTGGGCACAGTGGCGCACTCCTGTAATCCCAGCTACTCGGGAGGCTGAGGCAAGATAATTGCTTCAACCAGGGAGGTGGAAGTTGAGGTGAGCCAAGATTGCACCATTGTCACACAGCCTGGGTGACAGAGTGAGACCATGTCTCAAAAAAAAAGCAAAAATAAATAAATTATTATGAACATTATGGAGTTAGAAATATTAAGGAAAACAAGTTTGTTTAATTAAAAAAAACGCGTAGGATTTTTTTTTTTTTTTGAGATGGAGTCTTACTCTGTCACTCAGGCTGGAGTGCAGCGGCACAATCTCGGCTCACTGCAACCTCTGCCTCCTAGGTTCAAGCGATTCTCCTGCCTCAAGCCTCAAGCGATTATCCTGCCTCAAGCCTCTCAAGTAGCTGGGACTACAGGTGCCCACCACCATGCCTGGCTAATTTTCTTTTGTATTTTTGGTAGAGACAGGGTTTTGCCATGTTGGCCAGGCTGGTCTCAAACTCTTGACCTCAGGTGATCTGCCCACCTCAGCCTCCCAAAGTGCTGGGATTACAGGCATGAGCCATTATGCCTGGCCAAAAACCTAGGATCTTTAAAAAATGAAAAGCAATATAAACAATCACTTCTAATTCTAAAATCCTGTCATTTCTAAGATTAAATCTTCTTTATTCTTTTTAATTTTTTTATTTTAAAATATAGTATCTCTTGAATTGTTGCTATGTCATTGCCTTTGTTTATCTAGTACCATCTGCTTCTGCTATATCTATTGGCAAGCTGTTCTTGCTGCAAAAGGAACTTCGCAGATTTAGTTTTAAAAAATGCCCAACCATTTCATATGTCACATACTCATCAATGAAAAGGGAAAACCAGGTCTCAATAACTAGAAAACCACTATGGTAAGCTCTTAGATCATCTTCTTCTTCTTCTTTTTTTTTTTCTCACAATGAAGAAAGAATCTGGAAGAAGCCATCATGTGAATACAAACTATTGACAATTCTCTCCATTAATTTGTTGTTGTTGTTGTTGTTTTGAGTCAAAGTTTTTGCTCTCGTTTCCCAGGCTGGAGTGCAATGGCGTGATCTCGGCTCACTGCAACCTCTGCCTCCTGGCTTGAAATGATTCTCCTGCCTCAGCCTCCCGAGTAGCTGTGATTACAGGTGCCCGCCACCACATCCAGCTAATTTTTTATATTTTTAGTCTAGACAAGGTTTCACCATGTTGGCCAGGCTGGTCTCGAACTCCTGACCTTCAGGTGATCCACCTGCCTTGGTCTCCCAAAGTGCTGGGATTATAGGTGTGAGCCACCATACCCGGCCACCTGGGGACCCACTGTAAAATAACTACTACTGTTCCTTTATGGATAGTACTGTATTATTTTCACACTTTATTTCATTAATTCCAGTTAACGTATACCAACCTTTGTGCTCCAGATCTAGAACAATAAACTCTTCGCTTTGGAAGACAGTTTAATCTCCATGTAGTGAAAACCACTAATTTTACAGGTGAGAAAGTGTGGAAATGACTGAGCGATTTGCCCAGTGCTCATGTGGCTAAAGATCAAGCCTGCCCACCTTATGACTTCCATTTTTTGCCTTTAGCAAGTAAAGCATTAGGGATTAAAAGTGTATGTTCTAGAGCCAGACTAGCTGGGTTCCAAGCCCAGCTCTTAATATTTAATAGCTATGTGACCTGAGGCATATTAAACTCTTTAAGTCTTAGCTTCTTTATTTGCAAAATGAGGATAATATTCCTCATTTATAAAATTATGACAAGTTAATATACGTATTCTAAATTATTTACATTGTCTAAGTATTAACTATCATGTTTTGTTCATTATTCTACCTTCAGGACCTAAAACAGTACCTGCACAATGACTGTTTGCTCAATGAATAATTGAATGGATAAAGTGTAAGCTGCCTCCCTATGTTGTCACTGACTAGCTGACTTAAAAAAATTTTCTTAACATATATTTTTGTGGAAGGATGGTTCTCACTGTCAGACATCAATAGGTTAGTTTGAGTTGCAGAAGGTAAGTGAAAACTGTAGGTAGGACTACTTTTAAGATTTTTGATCTACATTAATATGTTATGAAGAAATAATATGGCTGAACATTTCCCAAATTTAGTGAAGGATAGATTTAACCCAATGAATGAAAACCAAGCAAGATAGTAAGACTTTGTTTAGGCACATTGTAGTCATCAGTCAGACTGGTGAAAACTAAAGTTTAAGAAAAAAACTTGGATGGGCTTGGTGGCTCATACCTGTAATCCTAGCACCTTCGCAGGCTGAGGCAAGAAGGGATTGCTTGAGCCCAGGAGTTCAAGACCAGCCTCAGCAAAAAAGTGAGATCTTATCTCTACAAATAATTAACTTGGCATGTAGAGACCTTATCTCTACAAATAATTAACTAGTAGCTTGTGGTCCCAGCTACTTGGGTTGCTGAGGTGGGAGGATCACTTGAGCCCAGGAGGTTGAGGCTGTAGTAAGCCATGATTGCGACACTGCACTCCAGTCTGGGTGACAGAGCAAGAACCTGTTTCAAAAACAAAAACAAAAACAAACGACACAACAAAAAACTCCTTTTGGAGGGCAGTGGCCAAGTCTGTAAATGCCACCCCAGGAATGGGAGCAGTTATATTCCTTCCTCTTCCACTTTCCATTGTAACCAATAAAGATAGTTTGTAACATTAAAAAAAGAAGGAAGAAAGGAAGGGGGGGGGAGGGAGGGAAAGAAAAGAAAAAGAAAAAACTGAAAGTTCTCAGAGAAAAATACATTACAGGCAAGGGACACATTACATACATGGGAGCAATGGTTGACCGCTTCTCATTAGGAACATGGAAGCTAGAAGTTAAATGAACAACATCTTAAAGTACCGAAGGAAAAAACAAAATATGTCAACTTAGAACTCTATATCTAGTGAAACTATCCTTCACAAATGAAGACAATAAAATCACAATGAGATACCACTACACACCCACTAAAGTAGCTAAAATTAAAAAAAGACTAACAATACCATCTCTTGGCAAGCAATTAGGAGTCTCATACAGCTGGTGAGAATGTAAAATGGTATAATCTTTTAGGAAAACAGTTTAGCAGTTTCTAAAAAAGTTAAACATACATCTACCATATGACCATCCATTCCACTTTCAAGTGTTTACCCAAGAGAAATGAAAGCATATATCCAAACAAAGAATTGGGCCAAAATGTTCATAGCAGCTTTATTTTATCCACAAACATGGAAATGACCCAAATGTCAATCAACAGATGAATGGAAAACAAATGGTGGTATATCCATATACTAGAAAACTACTTAGCAATAAAGACGAATGAACTATTGACAAATCCAAAGACATGAATGACTTTCAAAATACTTGTGCTGGGCAGGGCGTGGTGGCTCATGCCTGTAAATTCCAGCACTTCAGAAGCCCAAGGTGGGAGGCTTGCTTGAGGCCAGGCATTTGAGACCAGCCTGGGCAATATAGCAAGACCCCCATCTCTATTTAAAAATTTAAAAAAACGGCTGGGCATGGCGACTCACGCTTGTAATCCCAGCACTTTGGGAGGCTGAGTGGGCAGATCACCTGAGGTCATGAGTTCAAGACCAGCCTGGACAACATGCTGAAACCCCATCTCTACTAAAAATATAAAAATTAGCCGGGTGTGGTGGCTGGTGCCTGTAGTCCCAGCTACTCGGGAGGCTGAAGCAGGAGAATCTCTTGAACCCAGGAGACAGAGGTCATAGTGAGCCGAGATCCCACCATTGCACTCCAGCCTGGCGACAGAGCAAGACTCCATTTCAAAAAAAAAAAGAAAAAAGAAGGTCCCCTGTTATCTTCCGTTATAGCTTCTTCTTTGTTTCCTTCTAAACGCTTACCACGACATGTAATTATCTTATTCATTTGACTATTATTTCAGCTTTGTCTCCTCTACTAGAATTGAAATTCCAAAGCAAAGATCTTTCCTGACTTTTTTTGTTTTAACCATGGTATCCAGTGTGTGGTGCGTAGTAGATGTTCAGTAGACATCTGTTGAACGAATAAATAGGGAATCTGGGAATGCAGTCTGCTTCCCCTCAAGTACATATATTTCACTGACATTGTCTTCAGTTTTAACTATGAAAACCTGCCCTTGGGTATTAAAAATCATTCTATAGTTCATACGTTTTCCAGCCATCTTCCTAATGTGCCTTGGTCTTTCTCCTTTTCTAGTTTGGACTTGCACTATGTTTTCTTGCTTGTTTTTTTTTTTTTTTTTTTTTTTTTTTGGAGATGGAGTCTCGCTCTGTAGCCCAGGCTGGAGTGCAGTGGTGCGATCTCGGCTCACTGCAACCTCCACCTCTCTGGTTCAAGCAATTCTCCTGCCTCAACCTCCTGAGTAGCTAGGATTACAGGCATGCGCCACCGTGCCTGGCTAATTTTTGTATTTTTAGTAGAGATAGTGTTTCATCGTGTTGGTCAGGCTGGTCTTGAACTCCTGACCTCAGATGATCCACCCACCTCGGCCTCCCAAAGTGCTGGGATTACAGGCGGGAGTCACCTTGCCTGGCATTTTATTTTTCTTTCTTTCAAAGAAACGGTCTCATTCTGTCACTTAGTCTACAGTGCGTGATCATAGCTCACTATAACCTCTGACTCCTGGGCTCGAGGGATTCGCCTGCCTTAGCCTCATAAGTAGCTGGGACTACAAGTCCACATCACCACACCTAGCTACTTGCTTGATTTTTTAAAGTTTGCCTGGGAGTGAGGGGTTCACCCAGGCCCTGGTAGAAGTAGGAAACATCCTTAAACATCGTTGCCTTGATGTCTACTTAGCAAATAAAAAATGACGTTTTCATGTGGCCTAATCAGAAGAATTGGTCACACTTGTAACTAGGATTGGCTTAAAGACAAGTAGGGGATGGTAAGGGCTGAAGGAACTCATTGAGAACAGAGACATGCCTCTGTTTATCATCCAACCATTAATCCATCCCCTCTTTCAGTAATTATAGTGTTTACTGATCTCAGACCCAGACAAGAACCATTCTACATGTTTTATACATATTAACTAATTTAATTCTTACAGTTACTATAAGGGTAAATACTGTTAATATCCCAAGTTTATAAATGAGAAAACCTATGGCCAGGCATGGTGGCTCACACCTGTAATCCCAGCACTTTGGAGGCCAAGGTGGGTGGATCACCTAAGGTCAGGAGTTCAAGACTAGCCTGGCCAACATGGTGAAACCCCATCTCTACTAAAAATACAAAAAAAAAAAAAAAAAAAAAATTAGCTGGGCATGGTGGCA
>NW_026652277.1:90334710-90338167 GCF_009828535.3 Hylobates moloch | reverse complement strand
AAAAAAAAAAAAAAAAAAAAAAAATTAGCTGGGCATGGTGGCAGGTGCCTGTAATCCCAGCTACTCAAGAGGCTGAGCAGGAGAATTGCTTGAACCCGGGAGGCAGAGGTTGCAGTGAGCCGAGATTGCGCCATTGCACTCCAGCCTGGGAGACAAGAGCCAGACTCTTTAAAAAAAATAATAATAATAAAATAAAATAAATGAGAAACCTGATAAGCACCTATTAAGCATTATTGTTCAGTGGTCTTTGAGAATGATCAGATAACCATTATAGGGTCAGATAATGCAGTTTACAAAAAAAGCTATGATAGTGGCTCACACCTGTAACCCCAGCACTTTGGGAGGCCGACGCAGGCGGATCACAAGGTCAGAAGAGACTCGCCTGACCAATATGGTAAAACCCTGTCTCTACTGAAAATACAAAAATTATCTGGGCCTGGTGGCAGGTGCCTGTAGTCCCAGCTACTCCGGAGGCTGAGGCAGAAGAATTGCTTTAACCCAGGAGGCGGAGTTGCAGTGAGCCGAGATAGCACCACTGCACTCGAGCCTGGGCAACAGAGTGAGACTCCATCTAAAAAAAAAAAAAAAAAAAAAGCTGTGATAATTTTCCAAATCATTTTTGAAATGTAATGATGATAGAACAGTATTTAAGCAAAATGACATATACCGTTTTAGGATTATGGAAAGTGTTGTTGCCATATAAATTATACATTCTAAGATGAAGTCAGGGCTAAACAGGAGAAATAAAGTGCTGTGGCTGCAGGAAGGACACTGGGGGAATGGAAAGAATACGGTATTGGGTTTGGAGAGACTTGGCACTGAATCAGGTCTCTGTTCCTCACGAACAGAGATCTGTGATCTTGGGCAAAGTGCATGAGCTTGAGTTTCTACAATTCTGAGTAAGAGTAATGAAGCCTCTGGAGGTCTTGTGAATTCCCCACATTGAGCTGTGCCCTTCTCTGTGCTTTCCCATCGCTGTTTGCGATGTCTTGCATATAATTTGCCACATGGAAAGTACCTTTATTTTTTATTCTATTTATTTATTTATTTTTGAGACAGCGTCTCACTCTGTTGCCCAGACTGGAGTGCAGTAGTGTGATCTTGGCTCACTGCAACCTCTGCCTCCCGGTTCAAGTGATTCTCCTGCCTCAGCCTCCAGAGTAGCTGGGACTACAGGTGCCTACCACCACACCCAGCTAATTGTTGTATTTTTTAGTAGAGGCGGGGTTTCACCATGTTGGCCAGGCTGGTCTTGAACTCCTGACCTTAAATGATCCAACCACCTCGACTTCCCACAGTCCTGAGATTACAGGCATGAGCCCCCATGCCTGGCCAGAAAGTACCTTTTTTAAAAGATTAACTTTTTGTTTTGTTTTGTTTTTAGAGACAGAATCTCCCTGTGTGGCCCAGGCTGGAGTGCAGTGACACTATCATAGCTCACTGCAGCCTGAAACTCCTGGGTTCAAGTGATACTCCTGCCTCAGCCTCCTGCATACTTGGGACCACAGGTGCATACCACCATGCCTGGCTAATTTTTTATTTTTTGTAGAGATGGGGGTCTCACTGTGTTGCCCAGGCTAGCCTCGAATTCCTGGGTTCCAGCAATCCTCCCACCTCAGCCTCCCAAAGTGCTGGGATTACAGGCGTGGGCCACCATGCCCATTACAGGCATGAATAAGCCACAATGCCCGCTTGTCTTAGTTTGTAAATATACATGAATTGTAGTGAATATTTGATAATTGTCTCCTTTGCCCCTTAACCCATAGGCCTCGAGAAAGCAAGGACCAGATAGATAACGGTTCACCACTACATTGCACCTGGGGAATCCTCATAGAGAATATGGGTATTGAAAGATATCAAGAGGCTGGGGATGGTGGCTCACACCTGTAATCCCAGCACTTTGGGAGGCCGAGGCAAGTGGATCACCTGAGGTCAGGAGTTTGAGACCAGCCTGACCAACATAGAGAAACCCTGTCTCTACTAAAAATACAAAATACAAAATTAGCCGGGTGTGGTAGCGAGTACCTGTAATCCCAGCCACTCAGGAGGCTGAGGCAGGAGAATCGCTTGAACCTGAGAGGCAGAGGTTGCAGTGAGCCCAGATCATGCCTCTGCACTTCAGCCTGGGTGACAGAGGGAGACTCTACCTCAAAAAAAAAAAAAAAAAAAAAAAAAAGATATGTGAATTCATGGCTTGTTTAAGGAAAACTGAGTAGTCCTGTGTGGTTCTAGAACAGTGATTCTCAAACCAAGAGTGTTCACTCCCCCTGTCCCCACCTCCTCCCCTGGGACAATTGACAATGTCTGGAAACATTTTTTTTTTTTTTTTGAGACGGAGTTTCACTCTTGTCACCCAGGCTGGAGTGCAATGGCAGGATCTCAGCTCCCTGCAACCTCTGCCTCCCAGGTTCAAGCGATTCTCCAGCCTCAGCCTCCCAAGTAGCTAGGATTACAGGTGTGCACTGCCACGCCTGGCTAATTTTTGTGTTTTTATTTTTTTATGTTTTGAGATGAAGTCTTGCTCTTGTCCTCCAGGCTGGAGTGCAGTAGCACGATCTCGGCTCACTGCACTCCTAATTTTTGTATTTTTAGTAGAGACGGGGTTTCACCATCTTGGCCAGGCTGATCTTGAACTCCTGACCTCGTGATCCACTTGTCCTGGCCTCTTGAAGTGCTAGGATTACAGGCGTGAGCCAACGAGTCTGGCCTGAAAATCCTTTTTTTAAAAAAATTAATTAATTAATTTATTTTTGAGACTGAATGTCACTTTGTCACCCAGGTTAGAGTGCAGTGGCACCATCCCAGGTTAGAGTACACAGGCAACATCCACCTCCTGGGTTCAAGCAATTCTTCTGCCTCAGCCTCCCGAGTAGCTGGGATTGCAGGTGTGTACCACCATGCCCAGCTAATTTTTTGTGTTTTAAGTAGAGATGGGGTTTCACCATGTTGGCCAGGCTGGTCTTGAATTCCTGACCTCAGGTGATCTGCCTGCCTCGGCCTCCCAAAGTGCTGAGATTACAGGCGTGAGCCACCGTGCCTGGCCTGAACATTTCTTATTGTCATGACTTTGGGATCCTACTGGCATCTAATGAGTGGCAGCTAATGATGCTGCTAAGCGTCTTACAGTGCGCAGAACAGCCCCCTACAAAAAGGCACTATCCAGCCCCAAATGTCAACAGTGCCAAGGCCGAGAAACCCTGCTCTAGAAAAAATAAAACTAGGTACACAGTTTGCGGCTTTATCATGGGATTCCAAGTCCAGTTTTACAATCTCCAACACTGATTAAACTAATAAATACTTGTGGAATGAATTTAAGCCTTGAAAAACCAGTTAAATGGAGCGCCTCTGCCCGGCCGCCCCATCTGGGAAGTGAGGAGCGCCTCTGCCCAGCCACCCATCGTCTGGGAAGTGAGGAGCGCCTCTGCCCGGCCACCCATCGTCTGGGAAGTGAGGAGCG